>NC_025261.1:2100000-2216979 GCF_000740895.1 Theileria orientalis strain Shintoku | reverse complement strand
CCCTAAACCCTAAACCCTAAACCCTAAACCCTAAACCCTAAAAACCCTAAACCCTAAACCCTAAAACCCTAAACCCTAAAACCTAAACCCTAAAACCAAAACCCTAAAACCCTAAACCCTAAACCCTAAACCCTAAACCCTAAAACCCTAAACCCTAAACCCTAAAACCCTAAACCCTAAACCCTAAACCCTAAACCCTAAACCCTAAAAAAGCCCTAGAGGTCATGTGTCAGGTTGTTCGAGTGATATCGGCTCGTTGGCTATGGTTATGTGTCTATTCGGTATGGTATCAGGGTGTTTGGTAAGGTTTGGGCATGTTATCAGAGTGTTTGGTAAGGTATTAGCCATGGAATCAGAACCTTATGGGTGATGTTGTCTTGCTATCGGTGTGTTATGTATTCTGTTATAATGGTATCGGTGTGTTATGTACCCTGTTGCTATGATACCAGAGTGTTTGGTAAGGTTTGGGCATGGTTGGAGAAAGATGTGTGACGTGTCGGTACCGTAGCAGCGCCTTACAGGTAATGTCAGTGTCGTATCATGGTGTTTTGTACCCTGTCGACATGATATCTGAAGGTTATGGGTGCTGTCGGCATGATATACAACCCTTGCACATGGTGACGGTACCTTATGAGGGTCGTAGGTACCTTGATGGACTGATAACAGGGTAATAGCTACCATGTCTGTGTAGTACCAGTGCCCTATGTGTGCTATCAGTGCCGTGTCAATGCCCTTGGTAAAAGTTATGTGTGTTGACGGTACCTTATGAGGGTAGTAGGTACCTTGATGGACTGATAACAGGGTAGTAGGTACCTTGTAAGTGCCGTACCAGGGTGGTAGGTACACTGTTACAATGATAACTGAACGTTGTGTCTGTTAAAGGTACCTTATCAGGGTAGAAGGTACACTGTTACAATGATATCTGAGTGGCAGTGATACCCACTCCATCACCCACATCTCCCTCGCTCACATAAATCATCAACATAAATCAACTCACACTCATATTATAATCACACTCACCAACGACTCCCTTGGCTGGGGTCCGGCATGTTTAGTTCGACTCAGGCATGTGTAGTTACGGTCTGGCATGCCCATAACACGCATGGCCCTGTGACACACCCTGGCTACCAGGTGCCATGACCACTCACCCGTATATACGAGGTGACAACATGGCCCTGACACACCCTGGGTACCCGGTGGCATATACATCAGGGTGCCAGGCGGCCATGTGACATGACATACCCCTTGTATATATATGGAGGTGGCGAGTAGCTGGTCGACCCTGTATATACACGAGGGTAAGAGATGGCCAGGGTGTATAAACATAACAAGGGACTTAGTGGATTAAGTTACGGTTATTGTGGACATAACGGAGCTGTTCAATGACATTAACAAGCTGATATTGACAATAAACTTTAGGATATCGACCATGACCCAGCCAGAGCTATCATGACTTAGCCAGAGCTATCATGACTTAGCCAGAGCTATCATGACCCAGCTGATACGGTGGCAGACTGACTGTTGTTGACAATGGCAAATGGGCAGTTGAACAACAATTATTGAACGTTTAAGGGCAATTTATAAACGTTGTTAAGAATTGACAAACGTTGATAAGAATTGATAGACGTTGATGGTTGATAGGCGTTGACAAGCAATGATAAACGTTGATGTTGACAAACATTGATAAGAATTGATAAAAATTATGGACGTTGATAAACATGGAAGCCTGTGCTGGTGGCAACAGGGTCTACAAAGGTGACTGAAGAGGCGACGAGGGTCGGTGGTAGCTGATAAGGTGCCACCAGGCCATAACACTGGTTGTGGCAGGGTAGTACTGGGTATGGATGGGCACGGAGGTGGCTTATGGCCTACCCGGTGGCACTATAGAACTGGCTACTAGGGTAAGCTGGACGGCAGGGCACCGACTACTAGGGACAGGGTAACACCAGGGCAGTTACAATAGAGAAACGGTAACACTATGACACTGACTACTAGGGTAAGGAGACGGGTAGGCAAGTTACAATATAAGTAAGGTCATCACCAGGGCACCGATTACTACGGTACGGTGGCCACTAGAACAAGTAGTAAAATACGACATGGCGAACATCAAATAACGGGGCCTGGAAAAACGAAAATAGGACATGTAAAAGGGCATTTGTGGCCACGTTTACTAGGAATAGTTAGAGAAAAAAGTAGGGGGGTCCACGTATTAACAGTGGTCAACGTAGTAGCAAGGGTTAACGTACTATCAAGGGTTAACGTAGTAGCAGTGGCCATAGTACTACCAAGGGTTAACGTAGTAGCAGTGGCCATAGTACTACCAAGGGTAGACGTACTACCAAGGGTTAACGTACTAAAACTTTAGTAATATTGAGGTGTTAATGTTGACACATAAATGGGTCAGACGAGTATGCCTGATGAAGCTGGTTATAGGGGTTTTGATAGTAAACACTGACAATACATTTTAGTTTTTTAGTGTTTCGAGGTTATTAGGACGAGATTTATTATAATTTCATTGAAAATTACTAATATAATAATAAACAGATAATAAATCAAAGTGATAATTGACCCCATGGTTGAGGAATCATAATACCCAAACACGAACTTCCATATTCAAATATACACGAATGTAGTTAGTGAACCTACACATCTAACTAATGTTATGTAAAATATATAAGTGTAGTATTTCTGTAGTTTTTAAGCCCCTATTATATATTATACACACCTAGTCCTAGTACTCACATTTCTGTAGCTAAAAAGTTTTAAAATGGTCAATACAGACAAAAATGGATTTAATAAAGCACTCGATTTAAATGATAATTTATGTCAAATTTCTAATTTTTGTATTTCTATATTCAATAACATATGATAATTTGACTATTGAATACTCCACTGATACATCGTCTACTGATACTCGGAGTAACGAATCAATTGATTCGAGATAGGTTGATAACAACTTACTACATGGATAATCGACTGATGATGTTGAACACAAATTGAAAGCTGTTGGACCGAGATTATTAGATGAAGTTGGACATAAATCAGAAACTGGTTCAACTGACACAAACCATGATAAGAAATCTAGACTCGAATCTGCAGGCGGTTTATGCAATAAAACTTATGACACCAATGCAAATTTGTCTTTCACTTTAGCGACTGGTGAACGTTCGAGATCTGAATTTTCCTCGTTGTTTGGAGGCCGTGCTAAAAGACCAAAGTGTTCCTTAATGAAATTTGTTTGCAAACTAGTACGTAATTGTAAAGAGGAAATCACTGATAGTTATAGTGAAGATATGTCTCCAGGTCGTTCCAGTTGTTTTTGCTGATGTTCTTGTTTTTGTTGATGTACTTGTTTTTGCTGATGTACTTGTTTTTGCTGTTGTTCCTCAAACTCATCATGAAGTCACAATTGACTGTATACCATAATTCTTGAACCTTGACATACATAATGTCTTAACAAATTTGATCATATAATCACAATACAGTAGTATGTTGAACCATCAATTATTACATAACACCCATGTCATAACACATAAAGCCAGTATACACAACAGACCAGTCACACCTACGAACCGGATTGGATACACCTCAACAAGGCGTCAACATATCAACCATGTTACACATATCAACGGCTGTAGATACTCATACATTAAGTCACAATCACTGCCATCACCGACTATCAACACTTATGTTCATAACACATCAATAACATGAACCTGGCCAACCATCATCAACAGGTTGACCATCTCATAGCACCGATACACCAGGTTATCACACATTATCCTGGTCAAAACCACAGAAAAACACTCTTCAACAATCGCTCATAACATTAACAAACGCACAGCAACTGTTAACATAACACAGCCGACACGGTATGCACTAATGCCTTGACCCATGCCATAGACAACATGTGTCATCTACTGGCTGTTGTAGGCGCCTGTCGCTATACCTGGTGTTTCGACAAGAACATGAATCGCATGAGACTCTGCAGGACCCTTTTTCGTAGTCGGTAAATGCAATACACTGCCAGTGTATGTACCTGTTAATTGGCGTAGTCGTAGTGGACTGACCCCAGCACCACCCATGGTTGATCCTTGCTACCCTGATCTCAGTGACATTCTATTCCATGAAGATTAATACCATTAGTACGTACGTGTTGGTATACCTCTTGACAAACGGCCACTGGAATCTCATGGTCCCAGTCAAAGCAGATGGAGGTTCAACAGGCGGCAGTGATGCAGGCTCGACAGCCGGTAGTAAAGCAGGCTCAACGGCCGGTAGTGATGTAGCCGAAGTTTCAACTTTAGAAGCTGACGGTACTGTTGCATCTCCAGCCAACGAAGGTTCGACATCCGGTGATGCCAATGCCAGTCTAGCAACACCAGCCAGTGGAGCTGACGGTAGCTCATCAGCATCAGCTGATGGAACATCATCATCAGGTGAAGATGGCTCATCTGGACAGGCAGCCCCGGCAACTGAAACTGTGTTACTTAATGGCTTGTACCCTGACTCCTATACATCTGGATGGCATGTTGACATGGTAGGTCCAGACCCAAAGCTAAAAGCTAAAAGAGAAGAAGCTAGGCTTGTAGCTGAAGATGTAAGAAAAACTGCAGAGAAACTCAAGAAAGCTGCAGATAAATTGATCAAAGAAGCCGATCAATTATCGGAAGAAATTGAAAAACCATACAATATTGATGAACTCAATGCTAAAATTGATGCAGCTGTCTATAATGTGGCCGTAGAAAGGACAGAAGCCGCCAATGTGTCCAAACCACTCGATTTGACTTATTACGATGGCTTCCCTGACGGTCATCATCACCGTGCTGATCATAAAGTTTTGGAGAAAATGTACGCTCAACACAGAAGGGCCAATAATGAAATGTATAGAGATGGCTTCCCTGAGGGATGGCACTTCCAGGATCCTGTCCTATTTGCAGAAGCTGAAAAATACAGAGAAGACAAATATAAGAGGGACAAGGAGGCCAAAGGTAAAGAAATTGATGACAAACGAAAACAAATAGCAGAAAATGAAGGAAAAATAGACGTTAAAAGTACTCAAATACTGGTTAAAAAGGAAGAGGTAGATGAAAAACTTGAAGAATTAACAGAAAAAAAACAAGAAGTAACTGACCTGAAAGAATTGATTAAAGAGCTCCAAAAGGACTTGAAAAATCTAGAGGGGGAAGCCAGAAATATAGCAAGTGAGCATAGTACACTTAATAGAGAACTCATTGTACTTGATGTGGAGAAGAGGAAGCTAGACGACGAACACGCAAAACTTGAAGGAGAGTATAATACAATCAAACAGGAAGACAGCAAACTGGATAGAGAATATAGAGTAGTGAACGCAAAGCTTGTTTATGTACATGGACACAAATGGGATAAGCAAGAGGTTTACAATGACTCGGCTGTGTACGAGGCTCATTTTGCGTCAGCTGCATCTACAGTTCCTTTACCAGAAGCTACAGTTCCTTTATCAGAAGCTAAAAGTCCGGTAGAACATAAATACATAGGCGAGATTAATCCGGCTGACAACTTTTCTGAACATCCACTTTTTACAGCCCATGTAGCCGCACAAGCTAAGTCGGAAGCCCATGTCGCTGAGGGTTCGGGTGCAGCCCCTGCTGTTCCAGTTCCCGGTTCAACTGAAGCTAAACCCGTGGAAGAATCTGCTGAAGACAAGGCAGAGGCTGCTGCAGTTCCGGAGACCAAGCCGGAAGAGGCAGGTCATGTTGCACCTCCAGCCGTCGAAACACACGTAACCAAGGTTGACGGTCAAGCAGCTCCTCCAGTCAAGCATGAGGCTCGGACAGCATCAACAGGTGTTAAATTTTTCAAGGAGGGAGCAGATGGTAACATCGTAGAGTTAGTGGAAAACACTGACTATACAAAGAAAAAAGTAACTGGTGATGACAAATACGAGTTTAATGCATCTAGTCCATGTGTAAAGGTAACATTTGATGGTAATGAGGTATGGAAGAAGGGAGATC
Source organism: Theileria orientalis strain Shintoku (assembly GCF_000740895.1). Classification (NCBI taxonomy): domain Eukaryota; phylum Apicomplexa; class Aconoidasida; order Piroplasmida; family Theileriidae; genus Theileria; species Theileria orientalis. Next base: position 2,210,986 of record NC_025261.1, on the reverse strand, counting down.
AAAGTGTTGACGCACCTGTTTCAGTATCATATAGAGATACGTACAATGCAATTGTAGTACGCGATGATACCAAGTCAGTGGCTTATAAGAAGAAACAGGATAATACATGGGCTTATGATACTACCATAACGAGAGCTGCAAAAACTGGATCTGGCAGTACCGCAGCAACCACAATGACTAGAACAGGACTAGCATCACCAGGAATGGCAAGAACTGCCACTGGTGGATCAACTACGAACCTTGCCAGTGCTAGCGCTAAATTAGGAGGATCAGTGACGAACCTTAGTGCCGGCTCAACAACAGGATCTGACGAAGGTAAATCTACTGGAACAGAGGACGTTGCCAATCTCAAGGAAGTAGAGGAAGATACATCTGGATCAGGGTCAGCTGGCTCAGCTAGTACAACGACCTTAAGAGGATCAGCATCAGCATCACCAAGAGCACATTAGGTCAATACACAGTTGTAGTCATGGAATAGCCTATAACAACCATGGTACAGTCAGTCATTAACAGCCATGGAGTAGCCAATAAAAAACAATGGCAATAATTGGTCAATAACAGCCATGGAGCAACTAATAACCACGAACAACCATAAACATTAATATAACCACTAATAACCAAAGGATAATTAACCATGATAGACTGGTGTTTGGGCATTAGAATGGTCAAACACTTAAAAGTTAGGGCAATATCCATGTTATGGTAAAGCCTATGTTACGATAACAGCCATGTCGTGGTAAAGACTATGTTATGACAATAGCCATGTTATGGTAAAGCCTATGTTACTATTACAGCTACTGGTAAATATCATCAGTAGAAGGGACTATTATCCATATTGAATAATTGTACTTTTGGGGGCTTGATTAAGGCTATGTTTTCAGTCAGTAGCTACCACTAATAAAAGTACCATTAACATCCGTATGAGATAACAGCATCCCCTTGTTGTACGAGGCATCAAAGGAGTGCCTTTTAAGTTATTACATAATTACTCAACAATGTAGTAACAGTGTAATTTCAATGTAGTATTGTTTATATGTGTTAATAGCCTAGGATAATATGTGTGTTCGCAGTTGTGTGCTAGAAGATTGACAGTTCATCGACTAATTGTTAAATGTAGCAACCTTATATGTTTGCACATATACTATTTTACTTAACAAATGAATAAAATTGACAAAACAAATACAAAGTAATAAATATGTGTTAGTAAATGGATAACAATCAGCTAATGTTAAATTATTTGGAGTAACAGAAACATGGTACAAAGTAGAAAAATAAACACCAATTTTTAAAATAATAATAAATTATAATTTAAGTTTATTAATTTCACAACAATAAATGTTAGGAAGAATGGTAATTTCAGTATAATAAATCTACATATATAACCTGTTACACTCAATAATTTATTTGACATATGACATTAAATCTAGGGTTTGAATCACATTATTTACAGGCATTTGGAGATTTCACAGTATGGGCTTGTAATTCAAAATTGTTAACAAATTAAAAAATATATTGTATAAATCATGATATGAATTGGAGTGTATGTACAAATATGAAAAAGAGTATGGATTTAATTTTTCTTAAAATATATAAAAATAAAGTAAGTAAATAAATATATAAAATGGAAAGAGCACTTAAAAGGGTGTTGTAATACGACTAAGTTATAATGAATATGAGATTCACAAACGAATAAAATCGGAGGATGGACACACATTTGACCGAGTATGACATAAACAATTGCATAAAAAATCAAGGTGATTTTAAAGCATCGGATAAATAAGGTAGGTAGAGGCCAAAAGAATTTCTTAGTAATATTTGTATGAAAGAATCTCCCCATTGCTAAATTAAAAAACTCGATTTTTGAGGCCAATCAGTTACATTCAAGCACATAATGAACAATGAGGTTCATGGATAAATTTATATTTTGTAACTGCTTGATTGTAAACCTAAATAACGACATGGTTGGTTCAATAAGATAGGTTATCAATCTTTATGCGAAATGTTTGGATTATCGCATCAGTTGTCGTTGCAATTGCTATTTGTTTATCTATCGGCTTGACTGTTGGATTCCTGCTCAAGAAAAGGAAGGGTACAGGTGGTACAGTCGCTAATGTTAGTATTTCGCCTGTACGCTTAGCAAACGATGCCGACTTGAAAGTCAAGGATACTAGCGATGACATTATTAAGATTGACTTTTTAAAAAGAGAAAACTACTCCGTAGGTGGAAATAATGCCAGTGTCAACAGTTTTAATCACGATTTTCCCACGGCTAAACTCACTGGTTGGACTCACACCTTTCAACTCCCTCTCAGGATACGGAAATTTGTTGTTGGATCCAATGAGGTTGCCGTTTCAAAGATTACTCCCATTTCTGGTTTCTCTGTGTTAAATAATCAAGATGCAGGTGATTTTGTAACAATTTGGCATGATGGCGACTTTCATCACTACACTAACTCCGGCGAACTTATTTCAGTTGGAGCCTTTCCATTTGCCAATGGAGATGAATCAATCCATCCACGGCGTCTTAAAATACCAACAAGAATTTCTGAACGTGATGATATAGATTTTGATCCCGCAAGTGGTTTTCCTACCGGCTGGCATGGTAGAGATGTAGTTGAAGAGCCAAAAGAACCAGAGATTGAAAGTATTAGTTTTGATCCCGTTCACGGGTTTCCTTCGGGATGGCATGATAATGTCGACGTTGTTGAAAAACCTGTTACATTTGTCAATGTTCTTCCTGAAATGAATTTAACTAAAGAAGATTTAGTTCTCGATCTTTCAGTTATTACTCTTGCTACCGAGGATACTCCATACAAGATTATACAGGGAGATGATGAATTGACAATTAGGAAACATAATTTTGATGATGTTTTTAAGAAGTACACCTGTTCTCTTAGTGACGCAAGGTCATTTAAACCACAAATTAGGCATTTACTTTCTAATTTCCAACTCAATGATGAAAACGTTTCCGATTTTGAACTATACGTTGGTGAATATGATGAACCATTGTTGGTTAGATTGAAAGATTCAACAGGATGGAAGACCTACATCCATAAAGGAGACAACAAGTGGGAAGCTGCTTATGTTCCATACTTGGATTCAAATGTTCTTGATAAACACTACGTTGCTTTAAGAGATGATATCATATTGATTGATTTTTCCAAAAAATCAGGTCATTACGTGATTGGTAAATACAAAATAGAAGTGACTGAGCCTGGCGTAAATGTTATTGAAGTACAAGAAGGATTTAAGGCATATATTCACACGATTTACTACAATTCAGAATACAACAGTGACTTCGCCAGTGCTAAGGTTCACAGGTACAAATTTGAAAATACTCTTTTTAAGGGTTTTGTACGTAATCTGTGGGTACGTAAAGTAAACGTTTATTTCTGGGATAAAGAATTAACGAAACCGCTATATATAAGATCATTTGCAGACCATGCTATTTTGAATTATTTTGGATATCCTAATTACCATCTACAAACCGATGTTTCTATGTTCCGTTATTTCTTGGCTCTTACTAACTTTGAAATTAATAATGCTGTAGTTATTAACCTAGCAAGACATGAATCTTACGATTTCGAGGGTGGCATTTCAGCTCATTCAACTTCAAACCTAATAACTGTGAAACGTCATGACAATTCACCATTTAAGGGTTTCAGGAGATGTGTTCATACCCTTACTGTAGAGGGTGTTAATAAACCATTTAACGTCCTACGTTTTGTCAACGAGATTAACCTGAATGTAGATTTAACCAAAGTTTCGTCCGTTGAAACATATTTTCAAAATAAAAATTTAAAGAAGCCTCTTTTGTTCATTATGTATGGATCCACCAAGCAGAGTTTTTATAAGCTCGAGAACGATAAATATGTCAAGTTGGACAACCTTTTCGTTAATTTAGAGAACACCTTAAAAAATTTGGCATATTATAATTACAATTATATTACAATTGACGTATCAAAATCAGCCGATTATCATTACTCTAATGCTTCAGATGCCTCTTCATTACCAGATCCCACTAAGTTGGTATCAGTCGTCAAGAACGAATTTAAGGAATTTTCTAAGTTTTCTCACAGTTTTAAGGTAAACGACAGTGTATCTAATTTCAAATTACTTGCATTGAATGGTGTTGATATTAGTTTTGATGACCCTGAATTAACAAGTGTGGACGCTTACTTCTTTAATGAACACAAGGATATTCCCATAGCTGTCGTTCTTAAAGGCACTACCGATGTCGTTTATGCAATTAAAAAGAAACACCCTATTAAAAAGGACCCAGCCTTTTTAACTTCATTAAACGACAACCTAAGGAACTTGGTACAATATAATTTTGCGTTAATGTACCTGAGATTAGATCAAACTTCTAACTACTACAACAAACATGATTATGGATTTGAGGTTGAAGTTGTTGAAGATAAATTGATTGAAGGAAATTACACTAAATACGTTCACAAGTTCCCAGAATTCACTGATATTTGCTTTGTGGTCCTTGGTGATTATTATCATCCCAAAATTGAACCAGAGGGTAAATTCATAAGTGCTGTTGTATATAAAAATAGTAACGGTTTCCCAGAAATTGTAACCTTAATAGACGACAAAGCAGTACCCCGTTATTTTATATACCAAGTTAATATTTATAAAAGAGCAAAAGTGGAAAGCGTTGTTAGAAAATTAAGATTTGGTCGTTCTCAAGTACAAAAGGTTGAATCTAGCCAAGCAATTTCTTCATTATACCCTTTATAATAAAATATTATCGTTTTTTATTGCAGTCTGAAAATTTGGATCATAATCTATCATTGACTGTTGCCAATATGAAGGACAGTTAATAATACAATTATGATACCAAATTTGTTGAGATTTCAAATTGTAATATACTAATTATAAATATGTGTTACTTTATTGTTTTGGGTGTTTACGTTATATATAACCAATCACATCAGTAATAGTACCATCATTTTAATAGACAGCCTAAAAACGGTAACATTAGTAACAAACTCTAATAAATGTATCATTAACATCCGTATGAGATAACAGCATCCCCTTGTTGTACGAGGCATCAAAGGAGTGCCTTATAAGTTATTACATAATTACTCAACAATGTAGTAACAGTGTAATTTCAATGTAGTATAGTTTCATGTTTCTATGTTATATATTAAAACATCCTTATAATAATTACATAATTTTATGATTAAATTTTAATATTAATTTTCAATCTAAAATATGACACAAAACAGATCTAATAAATTTATAAAATATGGGTGTGTAAAATAAAACAAATAAATAATTCAAATATTGTAGAAAATATCAATTCATTATAGAATAACTTTATTTAATGTAATTCAAATTTATTAAATAAACAAATTTTAAAATATTATTTTAAGTCCCCATCCAACATATAATATAAAAAAGAAATTAAATTTAGTCTGCTAATTAAAATGAATTATATATTTGTGTGTTTTATAATATTATGTGGGAAGTTGTCAGATTCTATTCCCACAGATAAAAATAACTTAAATTTAAAGGAAATAAAAATATGTACATTAGGAAATGAGGGTACAATAGATGAAAAGAACATTACTCAACTTAGGGTTATAAGGTATGGACGAAAGAATCATATTTACGGCCATAAATTTGGGGATAGTGTCAAATGTGTAGAGGTTAAATATAAAGAAGAATCAATATGGAAACATGATCCCATTACAAATTGCAATAACTACCCAGAAAAATTAATTTTAAATGTTACAAGCAAAGTTATGTGGGTCATTATGGAGTCAATGTGTTATGGTTTTGTGTGTATCGATAACAAGTGGGTTATACGAATATCGAAAGAAAGAACATTAACCAAAAAACGAAAGTTCAATCAGTATGATTTAAATAATTCAAATATCAATAATCATACAGTGGAAGACGAGGGCGATAAAGAAAATCAATTTGGAAAAAGGTGTCAAAAAATTGAACAAAAGATGATTAATGATAAAGGTCCAATTGAACATATCATGAGTGTAAAAAGTTCAAATACAACTTATTGATAATCAAAACATGAATGAATTCAGCTTTGAATAAAATCATGTAAATATAAATTTAGGAAGGTTAGACAAACAACAAATAATATTATTAATTTTAAAACACTTCAGTGTATAAATAAATAACAAAAATAAATATAACCATTTTAAATACTAAAGTTTACACTTAAATACATTTATAGCTTATAAAATATATAGTGGTATAATATTGACATAATAAATTTATTATCAAATATTTATAGATTATTAAAAATCATTACATACAAATGCGAAATTATAAAATCAAAAACAATTTAATAATGTATTACATTATACACATCCATTAATCTCCCCCATCTTATAAATTAATTACTTAAAAAAGTTTAATAATTGAAATTAATTTTATATAAACATATTATATATATTGGTATATATTTATGTATGTATTTATATTTGTGACAATTTTTTGAATTATAGTTTTATTATTTTGTGAGTACAATTTTGATATTATATCTTTAATTTTAAATAGTTATTGTTGAAAATAAATAAAATCCAATAAATCATAGAACAAAATATTGAATTTATATATTTCTTTTTTGTATATCATTTTTGTATTTCCTTATTGTGTTTTTAAATATTTATGTGTAATCCAATTTTACTTTTTTTTATATATTTATCTATATATCATATCTATAACATTTTGGTCTTTCAATTTTCATAAATTTCTAGTGATTTGTTAAGTTGTTAACACATAAATCTTGTATACATACAAAGAATCATCATTATGACGTTGTTCTATTCACTCTTTATAATTTGAAAAAAATATATTGTATAATCTTTGACAAATTTTATTTTCTTGATTTAATAATAATTTATTTTTATAATATTATATAATTTGTTAAATTTTATTTTATGTTCTATATATTTAATTCTATTAATAGTTTTTCGTTTAAAAATTTGTTAATTTAACTACACATTTTAATTATATTTATTTTTATTAATAAATCTAATTGAATTTATTGTTTATCATTCAGAAATTTCAATATGAACTTCATCTTACACGATTAATTTTTTTTTGTTTGGTCGATAATTCAACGTTTTACATGGATAGAATATATGTAGGGGATCTATATTGATATAGTCTATATATTATTTAGTAACCAATTAATTTAGGTTTCATGTGTTTTGTTTTCAAACATTTTTACAATTATTTTGTCTAGTTTGGTTCCTGTGAATTTCTATAATAAGAAATTTACACATAACTTTCGTTTAATATTGAATATTAATATTCTCTTTGTGCCACTTTACACATTTACATTCTCTAGTTTACATTTAAAATTTTAAGTACTATTGAATTTTTAGTTTGTACTAAACATTATGATCTTTTATAATTGTTTTTGTTATTTCTATTTTCTTAAACCCATTTAAAAGCAGTATAATACAAAGGCAATTTAATAAAGGACTAAAAAATCCAATTACTTGTTCTCAATAATTTCACTTATTAACTATCAATACTTCTTAATGAGTAATTATAATAAACCAAAAATAAAATGAAAGTTTTTAATTGGTTAAAATTAATATGTTATATTTTTTACACACAGAACATTTTTAGTTCTGACAATAACAAAGAACCGAATTCAAAGATTACTGAAACAGTTGATATTGATATCAAGTCCAATAGAATCACAACCAATAAATACACATATGTTAAGAACAACAACATTGGAACGATAAAAGCAAAAGCCGGATACGGTTTTAAATCTGTTAAGCACTTAAATAATTGCATCTGGAAAAGCGATAAAGGTAACAAAAATTATTTTTGTGTGATGGTTGAATTCGAAGGTGCAAACATTTTCCAAACTACAAAACATGCTACCTTATTTTTTAATAATGGAGAAAAAAAGTCTTACTTTAAATCCAATTATACATGGCTAGAGAAAAAAGTTAGTACCAATAAAACAGGGTGTATTACACCAAACACAAAAGGAACTAATCCGAATAGGCAAATTGAACGTACAAGAACACCTAAAAAAGTATCTCAAAAAGAGTCCAAGAAAAAGGAAAGCCATTCCAGCCAATCTGTTGAAGTGTTTTCGGAAGTTCAACCAATAGTAGATCCAAATGATATGAATTTCTTTGAGAATAATGAAAACAATTTAGAAAATTTGGAGGAGAATTTAACTGAATCTAGTGATCAATGTGAATCAGAATTGAATAATGATGAAAGGGAAGAAACATCCGAGGGTTTAGAAAAAACATCTCCATATGATGTCAAACTCTTCATTAAAGATTCGAGGGATAAACTAGTAGAAATTGATGAGTCCAATTATGATGTAGAAGTTTATTTTTGTGCCATCCACATTAAAATTCATCAAGGAATAAGATGTGTAGCAATTAATTATATAAATGAAACTATATGGAACATAGATAAAAAATATCCAGTTGGGGGTAGTGGACATGCCTATGGAGATTGCAATGAAAAGGTCAGTAAAAACAAAGTTGGCAATCAATCTGAATCATCAAAATTAGATTATCCCATATCTCTGTCGTATTATAAAAGCACAAAAAGAGCCGTTATACGTTTCAATAAAAAATTCCTTATTTGCACAAAAAAAAATGTATGGGAGTCAAATGTGTACTATTACCGTTTTACAACAAAGCCAAAAATTCCACAAGTAGACTCAAACTATGACTTACATTTCAATAAGTCATCCATTACATTGTTTACATATGATGATTATGATGTCAATAAATTGAGGAAGTTAGAGACAAATCAATACAGAATTAATGATTCAGCCAATGTTCTGATGTTCATTTTAGGTGAAACTTCCGATTGTATTGAAATGAAGCTTGATGACAAAACAATTTGGAAAAAATCTCACGATGACTATCCAAAGTACATTTGCTATTATAAATCTTCAAATAGGTTTACCGTTAATTTCGGGAAGGAGGTTGTCGTGTTGAGGTTAGTTAATGGTGAGTGGAAGGCCTATATGTACAATTTTAAAGATCGATAAGTTTTTAAAAAGACTTCTATTTGGTCCGATAAGCGTGTTTAAAGGAAACCATTTTATATAATAAATGTATAGAATAATGTAGTTTGCACATTAAATTATATATTAGTACAGTTGATATTTAATATTATTATCAGGTTTTATATATTAAAACCCATATGAAATTAATATTATACTCAATACACTCATGTTTATTAATGGAATAATTTTATAATTTCCCTAAATCATACTTTAACTTTTATAATTACAAACAAATTTTATTTTTAATGTGTATAATGGTAAATAAAAGTTTGAGTCACATACTACACACATATTACATTAGGGTGCCACTAGAATGCGTTGTACGTTCCGATTGACTACATTTCGTTGAACTATTTTGAATATTTTACACTTTCTTCAATGATCGCTGCTATTGACTCATTTGCTGATACATCACTGGCTTTACAAGTTTTTACTACACACCCCTCATGTATCACCCATACAGAGGTACAAGATTTTAATACGTTAACATCATGTGCTGTGACAAACGTGGTACAATGACTAAAATGTTTCTGTAAAATATCATAAATCGGAACTGAAAGGTCATTTTTTCTGATACTGGCTGTTTCGGGATCTTCCTCAGGAGGCTCATCAACTACAATAAGCCTAAAGAAGTGCTTGTACAATACCAATCTTGCCAATGACAGGGTTCTTAGTTGAGTATTGGATAGTAACATATCACTAACATAACCGTGCTTATTATATTCTGTATTAACTGTCTTTTCATATGATTTATTTACTTGGAGATTTGATAAATTTTGTTTAGCATTATTTGAAGCAACTTCATCTTGTAATATTACACTATCCAGCTTCTTAGATCCAGGAAGCTCGTTAACAAAATTGAGTAAACCACATTTACTCAAAGCCTGGTTGATCTCGTCGTCACTAAACAGCTTTCTCGGATCAAGGAACCTCCTAATAGTCCAACCCTTGAACACAAATGGCAGTTGTGGCAACACACCTATAATCTGTCGAAGGACAACCTTGGGGATATCATTCAAATCTTTACCATCCAACAGTACTTGTCCAGTTCTATTAGTGGATATGTTCTGTAACACTGACAACAGCGTCGTTTTACCAGCACCCGTTCTACCCACTATACCAATGATTTCAGATTTACCAGCTGGCACTGTTATGTGCTTTAGAATCATACTCTCTGGGTTGTGTTGAGGTGTTGTGTACACACACACGTCTTTTAGCTGGACACCTGTGCGATCGGGGTTTAGGTAATCGTTGACATCCATGATGTGTAGTTTAGGATGGTAGAACAGTCTTCTCAAAGCATAGAATTTTTTGTTTTCATCTTTAAATTCAATAGATCTCCTTCTTAATAAGCGGGTCTTGTCTTCGTTAGTGAGGTTGATACTAACCGGGTTAGCTACATGTTCTTCATGGGTGTTATGGCACTTTTTAAATTTTAACTTATCACCTGGGGGTATGAAACATTCGAACCTTCTGATGGAGCACATAAACATTTCTAGCAATGAAAAATTTGATGAAAATTTCGAGTACGATTTCGTAATGCTCATGCACAGCGACAGAGACAATCCGAAATAGCCCACATTCATATCGTAATCTGTGCATCTGTCCAGCAGTATTGGTATGATAAGTATCAACAGTGTTGTCACTGAGAATATCCAATTAAACGACACTGCTGACCATGTTAACACTGATCTGTACATGAATCTTGTTCTAGATTTGTACTCCGAGTGCTCTATGATTTTTGTCATAAGTTCTGACTCCATTTTAAAGCTTCTGTATATCGATGAGCCTGAAATCGCATTTTCGCATCCTGCGTTGATTCGTGAGGATGATTCTAAATACACTAGGTGTATGCTCTTTGAGGAGTCTACGTATCTCTTTAGAACAAAAATGTATATTATGAGCAGCGTTATAAAGACAGCTGGCAGGGAAACCGGCACTAGCCAGATCAGTGTTACTAGGTGTATCAGCATTTGTATGAGGTGTATCAAAACCAATGACAGAAACATTCCTATGCCGTCGTCGATCATTGTGGTATCGCATGATAGGTACGTGATTATTTGACTTATTTGTCTTTTCACCTTTATTATTGCTGCGCTGTTTTTAAATATTGAATCGAGTACGTACTCGTGCAGCTTCCTAGACGACTTTATGCATGATATTGAGAACATGGCTATTGATATTGTTGACGTTACGATTATTATTATTATAAGGATGTATACTATTTGATACGATATGTTTGCTCTTGACTTTATTTCGTACAAATTCACCAGCTCTCCTTGCTTATACTGGTTTATCCTTTTGGTTATGTATTCTGACAGGTTCGTTGAGAGGACAAGTTTTACGCTATCCAAAATTGTCGCCACGACGTTTAGGACTATGAATATCATGAATGTAACCAGTGCTGGTTTCATGAACACGAAATACGTACTCAAAGTTACGTCTGACAGTTGATTGGTTGATCTTAGGTTGAACAGCTTGCTGTAGATTGCTTTTGTTACTTCCGTTCTACCTTCTCTCGTGTTATCATCAGAGGAGCATAGTGCCAATTTATCATTGCTTATATAACTCATGTTATATGGGACACCGTCGCTAGTCGATATGTATTTGTAATCTTCACTTTCTACTTTATTGTTCTTCATAAAGTCGTGCAAGTTACTACAGAACTTCAATTCCTTGTTTTTAACGTTAAAAATTGGCAAGTTATGGAATTGATTGGCATCGGATGGATTCAGACATGTTTGAAGACCCTGTTTCGACGATGTTAAAACAACACTTAAATCATTCTTAACCAATAGCCCAGTTTTTACATTAAACAGGTTATTGAATATAGTTTTGGACACATATGGGTCCAAACCATGGAACGAGGCATCCAAACACATCAAGAACGAACATTGGCTGTTGTTATACTCCTTGTTTACCTGATGGAATACCATATAAGCGTACACTGCACGAGCCAACTCCATTCTTACACGTTGACCTCCACTGAGTGAATGGGCATTATCTGACACTACTCTGAGGTCACCCTTATCCCAGGTTGATATGTCAAATTCAAGTTCCACAGCCTTAAGCACGGTGTTGTACAGATGCTCGTCAAACTTATATCCGAACGTGATATTTGACCTGATGGTGCCGTGCTGTAACCAAATATCTTGTGAAGCATAAAATATGGGCATTGATGTGTGTAGTGGTACAATTGCCATAGATCCACCGACCAGAGTCATCTCACCAAGCATTGATTTGATAAAATTTGATTTGCCAGAACCTTGAGAACCTGTAACAATAACCATCTCGCCACGTTTTAACTCAAAGTTTATATTTTTTAAATATGTGTCATAATTTTTATTGAGCAGGTCATTGCGTGTGTTGACCCATGTGAATGTGGCATCCTTATAATAAACAACAACATCCTTAGGAAGTTGAGTTGTTATCGGAACTATGTTTGTGGATGTTTTCACTGAACCCGTGTATTTGTTATCACTGATATAAAAATTAGGGGAAGAGTCTCTGAAGCATTCATCCGCCCTTTTGAATGATATGTACGCCACTCCGATTGCCTTTACTGAGCTCGGTATCAAAAACATGGAGGTGACAATCCTTAGAAATATGTAGAAGGTGGTCATGAATGCTGTAGTATCTATATCAGTGACTACAGATGCTTTTCTAACCAATTCTACAAAGTGGTGCTTAATTATGTAGAACGACGTGTTAATGCAAAATGAATACAGCACCAGGTTGAAAAACAGCATTGAAATCCTTATGAATAAAATTGAGAGTTCCTTGTTTCTACTTTTTGTAATAATGTTTGTTGCGATATCGTCGTACATAACCTTTTTTACCAGTGACAGTCCCATTATGATATGGTTTGACTTAGATATCCTACAATCTCTGAGGTGTAGCATAAATTTTAGCAGAATTGTGTTAACAATCTCGACTGTTACTATGAGAACCACGAAGAGCACTCCTACCACGTATAACACCCATATATTGACCTTCATTTGCACTGATATGAGGAATATCCCGTATATGAAGTTTGCCACAAACTCTATTATAAATTTTATCGGCTCCAGGGACATCGAGATGTAGTACGAGTCATTAAAGACGAAATTGAACATTTGTGGGTTAACATCCTTGTTTTGATAACGTAATGCCTGGCAGAACAATGGGTTTTTAGAGCACTCAGAGTCCGGTGAGCAACTATGGAGAACCTCGTTGCACACATTCAAGGAGTTGATGCCTTCTATGTTATTTGCAAACTTCCTCCGGTGACACATCCCGTGCCTAAACACGCTTATCATGAACAAGCCGTGTATCGTTGCGATGATTCTATACATGTAGAACGATATGTTTTCCATTATCAGCCCATCTAATACTTGAAACAGTATTATGACTAGTAACAAGAAAAACGTTCTTGTGAAGCTGATAGATTTGTCGTTCAGGAGTCCCAGTAGGCTCTTGACCAGGATTGCGATACTCATCGTCATGACGTTTGTGCATATCAAGCCAAACGTCAAAACAAGAAATTTTTTCCAGAATGTCATCAGCAGGGCGTGAAACAGTATCGACTTGTACGGCCTTTTGAGTTTGTCTTTCGATCTCGCCTTATCTTGTTCGTATGATTCCAGCCTTATTATTCCGTCGCTGATATGCTTCGAAAATACTGGTTCCCAGACTAATATTTGGTCTGACACAGGCAGCGGGTGTAGCTTGTACGGCTCTAGGTACTTTTTTGAGAGTACTAGGGCCCATTTGTTGACCCAGTAAAAGAACAGATACTTTAAAATTCCAGAACTGTCATGATATTTAATATACTTGTTCTTTTTAGTTTCAAAATACGATTTGCTATACTCTTCACTTTCCCAGAAACAGTTTTCCGGTTCGTAGTTACAATACTTTATACTCATGGAAGGTTGATTCATATTGAAAAATTAGTGTAAATAAGAATCATATGAGTTTATTTGTTAATTTGCATAATTGTTTTCAATTATTGTCGACATAGTACATTTTCTGTGTATATGCTGTACATATGTTCTTATTAAACAAATTTTAAAATTTATATATATTTTAAATTATACATATACATTATAAACAAATTAAAGGTACTAAATATTTTAAATATGTGTCTTCTGTTACACCCTTTTTTATACATTTTTACCTATGGGGAGTCTAAAAAATTTTATTATTTATTATAAATATGTTTACACATACAATTTTTTTATATACAAATTTACAAGTATATTTAACCATGTATGATGCCATTGTTTTATCTTGGAAGTAAACTTTCATTTTTAATTATTTTATCTTTATATTTGTTCTGGTTTGATGAGCTGTTGCACCATCTAACATTTTATATTTACAATCATTAACACAGTACAATCATGTGAGGACCATAAGTTATTTATTTATATTATGAATTAAGAATACTATATTACACTTATTAAAAAGGGGTTAAAACTATAGTTTACATTGTCTACTTGACAAATTTCTGTATTATATTGGCTATTGAGTTTTCTTTTAAAATTTCGTCTATTCCGCATTTACCCATGAACATTCCTTGGTGTAGTATCCATACTGAATTACACATACGCAGGGAATTTGAGTTGTGTGCTGTTACGAAGGTTGTACAATGTGGGAAATACATCTTAAGCAACTGATATATAGGTACGTTTCCTTCCTTTATTTCGGCGTCATTTTCTTCAAATTCATCTTCGTACAGGTTTTCAGGAGGTTCATCGACCAGGATAATCCTAAATAGATTTCTGTACAGCACTAGTCTAGCAAATGATAATGTTCGAAGTTGTGTGTAAGACAATAGCATATCACATTCTTCATAATAATCCTTGAGATTTTCGGCGTTTAATTTCATCAAGTTCTTCTTCGTTGGCATGTACAGGCTCAGATTGTCTGGTATTATTACACTATCGAGCTTCTTAGATCCAGGAAGCTCGTTAACAAAATTGAGTAAACCACATTTACTCAAAGCCTGGTTGATCTCGTCGTCACTAAACAGCTTTCTCGGATCAAGGAACCTCCTAATAGTCCAACCCTTGAACACAAATGGCAGTTGTGGCAACACACCTATAATCTGTCGAAGGACAACCTTGGGGATATCATTCAAATCTATACCATCCAATAGTACTTGGCCAGTTCTGTTAGTGGATATGTTCTGTAACACTGACAAGAGAGTGGTTTTACCAGCACCCGTTCTACCCACTATACCTATAATCTCAGCTTTATGTGCTGTCACTGTGATATTCTTCAATATCATACTTTCTGGAGTGTGTTCAGGAGTTGTGTACACACACACATTTTTTAACTCAACACCGCTATGCTCTTGGTTTAGATGTAAATTAGCTGATATTATATTTATTCGGGGTCTGAAACCCAGCCTTCTAAAACAATAAAACCTTTTGTTTTCATCTTTAAATTCCCTTTTGCGCCTGGATATTAATGATTTCTTGACTTCACGCTCAGTAATATCACGTCCTTTGTAGGATTCAAGATTCATAACCAAATATTCTTTGTTGACATTGCGATATTTTTGAAATTTACACTTTTGACCAGGAGGAATGAAACATTCAAACCTCTTGATGGAACACATTAACATTTCGAGCTTTGCAATAGTGACTACAAAGTTAGTAAATGTGAACATGATCCTTATATTTTGCATAATGTTTAAGCCGTAAAACCCGATAAATGATTTGATCTTAACAAATTCTTTGTAAATTAGTGGAATAACGAATGCCGATAACGTCATTATAAAAAATATGAATTTTGAGACGAAGGAGGCCCATGAAAGGAACGACTTAGAATAGAACCACGACCTTATACAATAGTCAGTGTACTCTATTACGTTGTCCAAAAGGGTGGATTCCTTCTTGAAGCTACGATATGTTGACGAAGATGAAACTGCATTTTGACAGACGAAGTTATTTCTAGATAGAGATTCTAGGGATGCAATCTGAAGATTTTTTGATGCCAATACGAATTTTTTGAAAACAAACATTGCAATTACGGATACACATATAATTATAACAGGGATGCAAATGGGAAAATAGTATGCTAGAATTATTGCTTTGATTGACACTTCTATAAACAAAATAAACAAAGAAGATATACAAGGCCCGAAGTTTTCATCGATCATAAAGACGTCGGATGATAGGAATGTTAAAATTTCACTACTATATTGCTTAATCCTCACGACCGTTGAGTTATTATTTATTAGTGAATTAATACAGTATTCGTGTATTCTTTTACAACCGCGTAGGCAACAGAACGTTAGAATAAAGTTTGAAGTAAAATTAAAGGCTACGATGATCCCTGTTAACTTTTTAATTTTCAACAGAGTATCATCACACAATTTTCTAATTTTTTTAAGGGCCGGTACGAAATCCTTCGGATCAATTGTTTCGACAACAATATCCATTATCTTATCTCCCAGTTCTCCCGAAAGTGTGTACTTAAAGGTTTCCACTGCCTCATAAAACACAGTAGTTATCACAAATAACAAAAACGGGAATCCTATCGACTTCAAATAAATCAAATAAGGCCTTAAAGAGTCTAAAATGCTCCTTTTGGTCAACTTCGACTCTGGGTTTATGATGAGGGAATCCTCATACTTGCCAATCACAACTTTGGCTCTACCTGCACCTAGATTATCCCCAGATCCACATAGTTTCATAATTTCACCAGTGGCTATAGTTTCCAACCCGTAAGATCGTGAAGGACTGGTTATTTCTGAAATATGTGCACCACTAACCTTTTTCAAAGTTTTATCTGTGATATGGTACAAGGACATATTAGGATAAGACTGTTCAGTCAAGGAAAATAGCCTCAGATATCGTTTTATGGATGTCAAAACGACACTTAAATCATCCTTAACCAATAGCCCAGTTTTTACATTAAACAGGTTATTGAATATAGTTTTGGACACATATGGGTCCAAACCATGGAACGAGGCATCCAAACACATCAAGAACGAACATTGACTGTTGTTGTACTCAGTGTTTACTTGATGAAACACCAAATAAGCATACACTGCACGAGCCAACTCCATTCTTACACGTTGACCTCCACTGAGTGAATGGGCATTATCTGACACTACTCTGAGGTCACCCTTATCCCAGGTTGATATGTCAAATTCAAGTTCCACAGCCTTAAGCACGGTGTTGTACAGATGCTCGTCAAACTTATATCCGAACGTGATATTTGACCTGATGGTGCCGTGCTGTAACCAAATATCTTGTGAAGCATAAAATATGGGCATTGATGTGTGTAGTGGTACAATTGCCATAGATCCACCGACCAGAGTCATCTCACCAAGCATTGATTTGATAAAATTTGATTTGCCAGAACCTTGAGAACCTGTAACAATAACCATCTCGCCACGTTTTAACTCAAAGTTTATATTTTTTAAATATGTGTCATAATTTTTATTGAGCAGGTCATTGCGTGTGTTGACCCATGTGAATGTGGCATCCTTATAATAAACAACAACATCCTTAGGAAGTTGAGTTGTTATCGGAACTATGTTTGTGGATGTTTTCACTGAACCCGTGTATTTGTTATCACTGATATAAAAATTCGGGGAACATTCATTCATATAGTATTCCACTCTGAAGTACGATATCAGTGAATATGTCAAAAATTTCATTGCATCGGGAACAAATAACATAGAATCCGAAACTTTTAACAATGCTATCATTGATGACATCATACGGGCTGTTTTAAATTTGTGTATATCGTTCTCTTTAAAGGACTCTTCAACAAAATTGTCCAATACGTATAGTATAGCGTATGATGGACAAATACTTATGAATAGCCTATTAACGAATGATAGTACGAATCTAATGAAAAGCAATATTAGTTCATCGTTCCTTGTCTTTGTTATTATGTTGTGCGCAATGTCGTCCATGCACATTTTATCTATTAAATCCAATCCTGATATTATTTCCCTCGATTTATTTATTCTATAATCCTTCAAGCCATAAATGTATTTCAAGATCAAGGTATTAAAAAATTCAATGACAACCATTGCAAATGTTGCGATTACGTAGCAAACATACAATGGCCAGACAGGGATTAATATACACTCATAAATAACACAAAATCCCACAAGGTAATTGAACAAAAATTGGACAATATACACTATTGACTCACAAAAGAGGGAAATGTAGTATGAATCCATAAACTCGAAAGAAAAGATCCTAGAATTGATATCCTTGTTTTGATAACGCAAAGCCTGGCAGAACAGAGGATTTTTAGAACACTCGGAGTCCGGTGAGCAACTATGGAGAACCTCGTTGCACACATTCAAGGAGTTGACGCCTTCTATGTTATTTGCAAACTTCCTCCGGTGACACATTCCGTGCTGGAATATCGTAATGGAGAATGAATACTGTATCACGTGGATTAGTCTGTACATGTAAAAGTTCGTGTGATCCAGAAATATTGCGATTAGGAACTGTAAAATGGCTAAAACAAACGCTAGGAAAAATATGTACCCTGCTCTGTGCGACTCTTCACTCAATAATACTAGTATTTTCATCACTATAAAAATGAGGAGCATGTTGACACTGTACAGGAACATGAAACAAAATAAAATTATAAGAAGCCGTTTCCAATATGTCAAAAACAGGGCACGCATCAGTATTGATTTGTACGGTTTTTTTGGTTTGTTTATTGACTTGGATTTCGACGTCTCGTATGTGTCCAGCCTAACAAGAGCATCGCTCACGTGCCTTGCAAATATTGGCTGCCAATATAATATTTGATCTGAAATGGGCAGAGGATAGAACTTATATGGTTCAACATACTGCTTTGCAACCAGATTAATCCATCTCCTAGCCCAGGTAAAAAAGGCATAAAAGTTAAATCCGTGGTCGAGGTATTTGAAAAGGTTATCTTTGAAAAAACGACAACTTTTAACCTTTAGATACAATTGGCTTTCCCAGAAACAGTATTCCGGTTCCTTTTCACTGTCATTAAAACTATCGCTAGGTTGGCGATCCATATCTAGGGATTTATCAGATTTACTCATGGTTTACTATTTTTGTGGTTCCTCAGTTAAGTTGTAATAAACATATTTGATCACTGGATCACAGTCTATATAATAGGTGGATTGCAACCAGTTCTTGCTTTCTAATCCTTACAAACTATTAGAGACCTCAGAAATATTTAAGGGTTTTTTAAAACTCCCCTAAACCCTTTTCTACATCGTTTCAAAGTGCAATTTCCCCATTTGGACTCCTAATACTCTTGTTTAGCCACTGATAAAATTCAGAGGGGAACACATTTCTCATATACCGAATGAAATTATGCTTCCCGTTCGTATCTTCAAATCTGGCTTAAGGAATTTCGAAGCACCTTTCTGAACGAGTTTTATAAACAGAATATCAGCTATATACGAATATAGTTAGGTATAAACACCATCTACTCATCAATTTAGATACAAATATAATAATCCTTATTTATTTTTATTTATTTACTAGTTTTGTCTTGTAAATAATATTTATTTTCGTAACATTCTCAGTTATATGATTTAAAGTCCCTAAAAAGCCTCTATTCACAATTTAGTTATTAAAACTATTAAATATTAGCTTACTCTGAATACACCTTTAAATAAAAACGACCGGAGGGTTCTTCGGCGTTATGTTTGTTAACTTAAAATGACTTTTATTCCTTGTTTATATATACATATGAGTCCCTTTCTCAAAGTCAGATTTATATCTATTTTTTATACAGTAAATATGTTAGTATCGTGGACCTCTTATTTTAAAATTACGTTAACGTACTATTTTTTACTTCTGGATTGTGGTTTTGTCTGATGTGACCTTTATTATGTTACAATGAGCTGTTTTTTGGTTAAAAATTCCCCCCAAACAAATTAAATGTGAATTATAAATTAATGTTGAATATTATACAACCCAGTGGTTCACAATACCGACAATGGTGTGGGTAGAGTCAGTTGTCCGACTCTTTTTATTTTTTATTTGTCCTTTGATGCCATTATAAATATTACACCTCTTCTGATCAACTATTATTATACATATATAGACCTTCATATATTTTGTATAGTTACTTATATAACATAAAAAGGATATACTTTTACTTTCCATGGGGAAATTTGGAATTCTCTATTTTTGCTGCTATTTTATGAAACATACTTACATATTCGTGTCCATATGTTTATAATAGTATATAATCTTGGATTCCTTTTGAATTGATCTTAGATTGTAAATGCAAAGTATATAATTCTAAACGTATACTCTTTACAACAATGAACGATTAATCATATATTACCTTACACATATTTTAAAATTATATTTAAACAACATCCTGTACTCATATATATTTCATTGTTGTATATGATTTAGAAAATTATTATCATTAACCACTTTTATTTTAGGGTTACTTATTTTACCAACACTACAATTTCCAACTGTTTATCAATGTTGTATGTAAAGTCAATAGACATGTGTACTGTGAATATTTATCATAACCTATATATTTTTTAAAAAAGAATCGAGGGACCAATAAACGTCAATGTTACTTTACTCTGACTTCACTGGCAATAAAAAATCTATTTAGGGTAAATTTTAAACCTTCCAGTTTCACTCAACAAGTAAAAATCGCTGGCATCCAGGCTCCTTCGTCAACACTCGCTTTCAACCTCCTAATCGTTCAAATGACTCGACATCCTTCACAGCGATGGGGGATATTTTGCTCCACACACAGCTTCTCCTCCGTACCTTGGTCATTTAGTATAATTTTAATTATTTTTACTATATATATTTGTAATTTTGGTATAATGAACTCATTGTTTGTAGCTTTATTTGCTGTCGCAACCGTTTCAGCGTCACCTTTCGTTTTTGACGACCACCTCGTGAAAGACGGAAGTCCCAAGCTCTCAGTGTTTCACCACGTCTCAAGTTCCAGTGGAAGTGGGTCACTTGCTTCAAAGCTGCGATTCCTTCACCTGGTTCCGGCTGCTGACCACCTCTCAGCCTTTTCGGAGGGCCTAGCATCCGCCCACTTCTCAGGATCACCTAAGGTCCACCCGCCCCTCAAACCCGATTCAGATGAAAAACTTGTCGAGCTGTTGGGACTTTCCGACTGCTCCAAGTTCCATGCAGCTGTAGTTAGCTTTTTCAGCTCAGCTTCATCATCTGTTTTCACCAAGTTCCTTTCATGGGAGAAAGACAAGGGGGCCTCCTCACTTTCATCACTAAGTGAGCTGGTCGACTTCGTCCACGTGCACGTTGATTTAGCTCTGAAGTCCGTTTTCTCTGATCTGGTAAGGAAGGGGTTGTCTGCACACGTCTTCACTCATGCTCTTCATTCCAAGTTGTCATAAGCGGTATCATTACAAAGGATGATAATTTGTCATTCTAGAAGTCTAAATCAACGTTCCATTACAATGTTTGTTAACAAATGTTAACCTGTTGTGATAGTCACAATTTTGTAATGTGATACTTTTTACGTGTACTTATCTTCCTACCACCTACTTACGCACTTATACATCCCTTACAATATTATACATTGGTTACTCTGTTTACAGGTCTGCTATGTTTTGTAAGTAATATTCCTTCTCCTTGGCAGCTCTGTCTGCTCTCGCCTAATTTGTTTATGTTACTATAGTATTTGTACTCGTATATGTTCCTATATTGCACTCTCCAACTAACCTGGAACCACCTCTGCTCGTAACCGTTTCCTCTAATCACTCCGTCCCATCTATACCCTGGTTCTATGTTAAATCTATTCGGGACACCAGGGAATCTACACTTCGGCACCTCTAAGTGTGTATTTAATCATTTATGGTTAAATGTGATGATGCGTAGTGTGTAGCCGTCTTGGTCATATTCTCAGTATTATCTGCTATTGCTATTCCATTACCTTTATCGGAAACATAGTCTCTCGTCCTTTCAGTCTCCTTGTTAATTGGGTCTTCCCATCTCCTCCTGTCCTTCAGCTCTTTATCGTAATATTCGTCGATGTCGTGACTGAAAATGGTTATGCTCTGTTTTTAATATAGTTAACACTTAGTCGCATCTTATTTTAATACGCTAGGCATCTATAACTTGTCACTAGCTACTATTAATACTAGTTTCTTTATACTTTTGAAACGATTGCTTTTTTACTCTCTCTTCGTGCTCTATTCTCTCCTTCTCCTCGTCCTTTTGTACCAGTCCTTTTCCCCAAACCAGCTCCTATCATTAATTATGCTACTTGCACACTTATACTACTTATCACAATACGGATAACTATCCGTGACCTATGGTATACTCACCTGTTTTACTCTTTCATTTTTCTTCCTTTTATCCTTCTAAAAACGACGAATTTATTACTGCAGATTTAACTAATATTTTACTTATTCATTAATAACTATCTCCAATGCTCACACATTTCTCTAATTTTCTTAAACCATGACTTATTTGTTTAATTTATAATTAACTTACTTGGTTCAGCAGTAGCCACTGGTCTCTGGTGATTCTTTTTCCTGACTTATCACGGTATACTACCTCGTCATCGCTTTGATAACTGAAACATTGTAATAGTTTTAAATCTTCTACTTAATTATCTAATTTGATACTCTACTGTTGTTCTTGGAGGCGACGGTGAGTTTGATCGAGATTCTGCCCTTATATCTACAACTTTTTATTGTTTTTCTCACATACTTGATTTTAACTCCTTTAAGAATTCCTCTTCGTTTACTACCACTGGAAGATCATCTTCTGAGTCTTCGTAACCGTCCAATTCCTTAATATGTTCATCCTCCACTGGGACTGAGCCTAGATAATCATCCTCGTCTATTATCTTTAAATTTTCCTTCCTTTTCTTCATCTATACATTTTATATACAATTAATTCAAAATATTAAATAACAAAATCAAATATTTTACAAATTTGTCACTATTCATAGCTTCCTCACAATTTTAATAACAAAATTAATTTTATTTGTGTAATTGTTTTTGTTTCCCAATATGTATTTTTCTGATGATTTGTACTATTATTCTAATTTATTGGATTTCACTTTTATGCTTTTTACACTAGTTTTTTATTTCCTTTATCTCTTTGAACTAACTTTTACAAATAACTTAAAATTAAACAAATATCTTTTTTTAGTTTCACTTTTCAAGGTGATTATAAATCTCACTTCTTTTGAACGATTGAATTTCTTAGTATCTCTTTTTAACTCTTTCGTTTGGTTTATGCTTTTTAGAGGCACTAATAATCTTACACCTTTGAGGGATATGGCTTCTAAATTGCCAAAGCACAAGTATTAATTACTGTTATTGCACTTTACATCAAAATTCGATTAATGTGTTACACCTTTTATATCAACTTTTAATATCGTATAATATAAACATACATATCTACCAATTTATCTTTATAATAAATTCACCATTCCAAACTACATTTGTGTCAATATTCTTAAACAGATTATATATACGAATTAAGATATATAAATAATGAAAATGATGTTAAAATGGTAGATATATTCCTTGAATTATTTATAGAATCTTATTCTATACAAAATGACAACGGTGTAAGATAAACATAAAAAGTATAAAAGATAATCAGTATTGTTATAGTATGAGTGTGTTTAATGATTTATATATGGCCAGGCAACATATATTGGAAGGCAACAGTTTAAAGTCCAAATAATATCAAAATCCAAGCGAATGTGTATTATAAATTCATAAAAAATAAAATAAAAAAAATGTAAAATGTATAGTCTATAGCCTGGAAATAATTTATTTTTAGTCTATAATCGATTTATGATGGTTCGGTATCCTTGAGATATGGGATTGTAGTCCATATTTAAGTCAATTATGGCTTAATCCATCAATAACTTTTACTGTCTACATTGGATTTACGCCTTTTTTATAAATGTGTAAGTTTTCATGGATTATACGTTCGTGGCTTCGTGGAGTGGTGCTGTACAATCCTATCAACTTAATGGCCTTATGATTTCACCATTTTTTCCATAAAATATTCGGTTATGAAATATAAATTATTTTTAACATGTATTTTGTGTTTTAAAGGTATAATACATTATTCGGCGAAATCAAGAGGGGCTCCGATTTTACCTAACTTGATTCGATCCCCGGTGTATGGGATTCCATAGCCTTTTCGCGTCGTATGGAATGTAAATCCGCGGTGTGTAGCATACTCGGCTTAGGCTATGTAGATAGTGCTGGACATTGTCGTGAATGGTGTTCGATTCTGGGGAAACTATGGTACGTTAAATCTTCCTTTAGGCTTTCCAAGTTTTGGGCCACGTTCTAAAAAGTTTTCATTGGCAGGTTTGCGTGTATTAAACCTTGTGTGTTATCATGCTCTACAGCTATTCTACGAGGCTCGGCGCTCGGAGCACAACTTATGAAACCATCGCATGATACGCCAATTTATGAAAGAGAATTGTTCACAGTGTTAATGAGTTTTGGGATAAACCTAAATTTTAAAAGTACAAGAAATTTTAACCAAAGGAGTCACAATTTTTCTAATAAATCGCATTTCATAATAAGATCTTGGCTACTTTGACATTAACTTTAAATCATTGTTGTTAATTTTGTTGTTCGAGGACCTTCTTAACCCATTTACGATCTTTCTTTTCATATTCGATTCTCTGACCCAAATGCGGCTTTATGATTAGCTGATCGCCGAATAAAATAACCTTTCGCGCGTATTGAGACTTATTCTCGGCCTTCCATATTTCTTTACATTCATCTAAAACCCTTTTAATCAGGAATATGTTTTTGGTAGTGAAACTGTGAGCAGTTGCATCCGTGTTTTGTGCGTAACTAATCGTTGTGGTTGAGTACTGTTCCAGGATGTCGAGGTCGAATCCTGGGAATTCGTCGCTCTTCACCCATCGACCACCGGATTTTTGGAGCAAAATCTTGGTTTCGTCTGTTAAAACAATGGCCAGGTTATCGGGATCCTCTTTTTGATCTGAACAGTCGGTATATACGAGATTTGCGTATTGGCCTTTTTCCCCTTGCCATATGTGCTCGTTGCCGTTTACTATTGCCGTGAAAACAAAGTTATAGTTGCCAACGTAGGTAGGGAGTTGATCATATGCTGCGTAGTAGAATCGATAAGTATTATCTTTCTTCTTTAAGTCTAAAACCATTTCGTTTGAGATTTGATCCCATCCGTACTGGCCAGTGGGTGAACGGTAATGGAAAACTTCGCCACCTTCAACGAAAATACTTAAATACTTTTCACGGTCCATGTTAAAGTGATAATTAGTTACTACTCGCCGTGTAATTTTTTCCTTTCCGCCGTGCCAGAAATCGCGGTCTCCTGTACGGCGACCACAACTACAGCTCCTTTGCAACCTCACATTCTTGAATACACAGTCGTGTTTGGGTGTAAATATACCCAAATCGTGTTCTTCTGAGTAATCGTAGCGTACAGTATTTTGAAACTTAATGTTAAGGATCAATTCCTTTGAAATTTCAACCCAATTGCCTTTGTCGTATGTTAAATGAGTATAACTACCATCGAGATGCTGGAGTGACACGTTATTGAAACTTTTACACTTTTTAACACCATCTCGAACTACAAGTGTTGCGTATTTCTTTTTGTCACGAGTAGACCATATAGTACTGTTTTTCTTCATGATAGAATTGAAGGCAACTGTATCATAGGGCGTATAAGTTCCGACATTGCCTTGATCTTCGTAATTGTAATATTGAGTGGGTTCTTTAGCCATTAAATCTAATTGCATACCAGATCTTTCTTTTATTTCGGGTGGCGGAGGTGGTGGCGGGGCCACCTCTGGAGGAGGAGCGGCAACCGGAGGCGCTGCTTCTGGAACGGCATCGGGGAACTTAAACCTGGCAATAGGTCTTCCATTTTCGTCATAGACAATATTGATCCTGTCAGGATAAATCCCGTCTTGACACTCCCAGACGAATTTACCATTCTTTACCACCCTGTGTATTCTGTAACCTGGCTTGGGAATAAAGGCGTCAATGCCGTGTTGATCCTTTACATAGTCAACTTCGTTCGTGGATTGCCTAACTGCAACATCTAAGATTAGCAAAATATGTTCATCTCCTGGGAACTTAACAGTTGCCATTTTTTTTCCGTGTTCGTCCTTGTGGATGATAACTCTATTAGGGTAGTCCAAACCTTGTTGCCACTGCCATACTACAGCCTGTCCTTTCTTAACCTTTGAAATTAAGTAACCAGTTTTACAAATGAATAAGTCAATATCCTCTTGATCATATCTCTGATAAATAACCCAGTCATTAGACTGCTTGACTGATAGGTCAACTTCAACTACAAGTTCGTCATATGGGTAGCGAACATTAGCTGTCCTTTTTCCATCAGAACCAGTTATAATGTATACTTTATCAGGATACGCATCTTTTTCATATTTCCATAGGAGTTTATCGCGTTTCCATACCTCTCTAATCACGTAGCCCTTTCGACAAACGAAAGTTTCAGCTCCATCGAACTCCACATTGTATATGATTTCACTAGTAGACTCTCTTTGTGCGATATCAACCTCTATTGAATAGAGTAAGGGTTGCTGTTGTGGAGTTGTAGTTGTTGCAGCTTGGTCAGTAGAAAGGGCAAATTTTTTGCCGTAACACAACAATAAATAAAACAATAATGGTCTAAATATAATACATAGTTTCATTCATGACTCTATAGTACAAAAAGTAGTCTAATTATTCTTTAATGGATGGGGGAGGATTCCATTAAAAAAAATTATTTTTTAAATTTTGTTCTTGGCATACATTGATAAAAAATTAAATAAATTTTACTGTGTTTTTTTAGAACCAAATTTATTCTAAAACAGTATTCTATGGGTGAATTATATCGATATGCATTTTTTCTATTTTGTTTATTTAAGACAAATATTTTATCAAAATTACTGATTATAAATGGAGTTTTGGACTATTGAATTAACATAAGTATTGATATAAAGTTACCTAATCTTATAATCTATAAATGCGCTATCCCTTGACCCCTGTGTGATTTTGTTATATATACAAATTTTAAAAATCAACTTCTGTTTAGAAGATAGTTTATTTAGAGCCATAAAGTTATAATATATTTTGATATAAATTTAAAATGTGATTTGGTCCCACTTTTTTAGCTCTATCCCGCCTATTAGTTCCATTCCTCACTCACAAGATATTTAACAGTGTTTTTACAATGTTCCCCTAATTTTTTATATATTTCTGTAAACAAATATATTACATATAATATTTTAATGCCTTTTAACATAGTTATTTCTTTGGAAATACGAACTTGTATCTCACTTGTTCTGTTCACGTATTTGCAGCATTTGCATCTTCGGTGACCCTATTGAGGCTATCCGAAGTTGAAGTTTTCGAACTTCGCCGTGATCTGAAAGTACTTTTCCAGCTCCTTATCCTTCGTGGTCACTGCAGCCTTCTTGCTGATGAACGTCCAGCCCTCGTCCAGCCTGATGTGCTCGTTTCTTTTGTACGTGTAGTGGTACAGCGTGTTCGTGTACAGCTCTATCTTCACGTTCCTCCACAGCTTGTCCACCGAGTACTTGATCACGTGCACCAGAGTCCTCTCGTCGGCGAACTGCTTCACCACAAATCCGTCGTGCTTTACGGTTTTTATTCCGAAGTTCGGCTTCGTCACTATCGTCACCATTGTTTCAAGGTCTCCCTCCCTCGCTCGTCGCCGCCTCGCTTTGCTCTGCGTGCTTCGCGACGTCATACTCCACCCTCTGCAGGTTCTTGTTCAAGTTATCTCCTTTCAACGTGGGCATCGACCTCGTTTCCGTCTGGGAGAACTTGATGCCAATCGTCTCTGGCAGCAGGTTGACTGGGCTTGCCACCACTTCGCTAACGTTGAAGTTAAAATTGTTCAGCTTCTTCATCAACTCGTAGTACTTCGTGTACGTGTCGTACATTTCCAGCACTTTTACTGGCTTCACTTCCAGGAATTTCCAGTTAACTTCCGACGCTTCTCTGGAGTTTTTCCTGAACACGAATACGAACAGTGTGTTTGTGTACAGGTACACTGTCATGTCCCCCGTGCTCTTGTCGTGGTAGTAGTCTATTCTATGCACGTATATTCCTTCGTCGAAGTCGTGTATGGTGTACCCGTAGTATTTTGCTGGCTTTATTGCGCAGTTCTGCTTGTTTTGCACGAGCAGCATCTTTTTCAGCAGCCCCTCTCCTCCTATCGTCGTCGTGTCGCTGTAGTAGCCGTACCACCAGATGTCGAACTCGCTTATTTTGAGTAGATTGTTATTCTTCGACTCTCTATCCTTCTTGTACGTATCTATTGTCGCCTCGCTGTCGAACCAGGTCAGTATCCTCACTGAGTCGGTCATGAGACTTATTGCCTCTTCGTTTATTACAAGTTTGTGGACTCTTTTACCCTCCCTAATATCGTCCTGGTATAGCCTAATACATTTGTGTTAATGATAGTCTATTTAAACCAATAACCAACGACAGCTATCTATTAGTCTAAAGGGCATATATTTATCAATCTAAACAGAATTTTTTTATCAATCTAAAATCAATTCTAATCCGCTACTTACTGGTGTAGCAGTGCTCTTATGTCGTCGTTAAATCTTTCGCCAAAGTCCACGTTTTCCACAGTTTTGTCTCTCCTCCAGACTTTGTCCTCGTAAATGTAGTAGTACAACACGTCTGCACTGTCGACAAACACGATCAGGTACGGTCTTCTGTCCAGGTGGTGGTAGACTCTTACGGTCTTAATTACTTTCGGTATTGCTGGCAGCTGTAACACTAAGTTTCCCTCCATCAGGTGGTCCACAAAGAATCGCGTGTCGTTGATCGGCGTGTGCTCGAAACACCTATATTTTCCTTCATTGTAGTTCCTGTCCGTGTAAAACGGCAGCTTCACTTCGTTTTCTATAGTCTCCACCTCGTCCAGCAGGTTGCAGTAGGTATTAATTTTGTACGGGTGGCTGTCCGTATCCGTTTTCTGATTGATGTCTATGGTATATTTGAATCCATTTTTGCAGCCGTAGTAGTTCAGCCTATTGTACAGCAAATCTGAGAACGCCGGGTATTCAACGGTCGGGAAAACCACGTGATGCCATTTTTCCTCAGGTGTGTAGCCATAAAATTGTCTTTTGTTAAATGTGTACAAAAATTCTATTAAAAGAGGAAAATTATTATATGCATAAACCTGTATTGAATATACATTGTTTTTGTATGGAATGTCCAAATTTGACTCAGTAGATTTTTCAGGATTATTTTCAAATTTAGTTTTCAATTCTGTATTATTATACAATATTTTACCTAATCTTGTTGACTCCAAGTTATAATTTCTTAATGTGTATTTTTTAAACCTATCTTCTGCAAATTTAATATTTGTAACGTAAACTTTAGAATTATTACTGTCATAATCAGAAATATTAGACAAATCTATATCAACAATTGCATCAATATCTGAATGGATTCTGGGCTTTATGTTTGTAACTAATTTTTTAGAAAAAATAGCCTGAACATCCAATGATTCTTTTTCATTTATAAGTAATACAGAAGATTGTTCCAAATTTAATTGGATAATGGACGGCGTTTCAAACGACCATACGACAGATGCAGATAACAAAAGTTGGTCGCTCACAAGCAGCTGGTCGAAATACAGTCTTTCGTCTCCGTTGTATATTTCCTTCAGCGTTGCTGGGTCGTTGAACTTATGTGTGTACAGGTTCTGAAGTTCTCGCGTCTTCGTCACTGACACTGTGGAGGCTCCTCTGGAGTAGTCCAGGACTTGGCTGATATCCAGCTCAAAACTTTCTACTTTACCTACGAACAAGCCTATGGTCGCACATATTACCAATGTGTACATGATTTTCATTTTTTTACATATCATCATCACCTAAATCTAAAAAAATTGTTCTTTTTTCTTCTTAAACTCCCATTATTTAAACATTTTTACGCTTTATACTTATTTACATTTTAATTTAACTCATTGTTTTAAATAATTAAATTTTCCTAATATTTTTTATTGTACATATATATCATTATCATTGTCATTTGACCAAATAGTATATTAAATTCTTTACTCTTTATTTTTATTCTTTTTTTTATTATTTTTATTTTTTTTTATTCTTTTTTTAATTCTTTTTTTTATTTTATTCAATTTATCTATTATTATTTTTTTCTCATCACATTATCCTTCTCTATTGTTTAAATACATTTCGTCTATTTTCACTATCTATTTAATACGTATTTACTGCCAATTTACACATACACAGAAGCATACACTAACTGACTATGTATTATTGTTTCAAGTGATTAACTTTTGCTTTCGCCTCTGCCTGACCTTTATACTCTCTTCTTCTTATCCATGCGTCTACGATAGAATGCCAGTTCCTCTCCTTCCAGCACGTATCCGTCGCATCTGCCGCACTGGCCTGGCCTTGAGCTCACACATGCCAGGAGTCGTCCTGACGAAAACTGGTCCAGCAGTGCTTTCGGCACCAGCTTTGCTACCTTCTCTGCTGCCTGTGGGTCCTCAGATGATTTTCCTACATCGATTTATTTATTTTACTTTTCTTACCTAGTTCCAGTCCGTAGTGTGTCTTGAACCACATTTTGTATGGCGTTGGGTCAATTGTGATGATTGCGTTTTTCACCAGCGTCTTCGTGCGCACCAATTCGTTACTGCTTGCGTTGTAGACAACGTCCATTATTCTCGTTTTTCTTGTTACATCTACATATTTATTAATTTTTGTCATTTTTCAGGCTTCAGTCGGTAATTCCAGCTGTGTATCTACATTGTAGAAACATCAGATCATCAACTTTCATCATACAGCCTCAAACTCAAACTTACTTTGCGTTCCCCATGAGAAGTTTCCAGAATCCAGGCGCAGGGCTCTGAATTTCAAGTTTCCGCCTCTGCATCTGACTTTGCGTACCAACCTGGAGCCCAACTTCGTGTTAGAGGATGGTCTTCCTAGTTCATACTTGCGTTTCTTTTTATGTATTGGGAAGCGTCCGCCTGTAAGGCGGCGCTTGTGGCGGCTGTCGCGCGAAATACCCATTTTGGAGTATTACTGATAAATATGAAGTAGTGCTACTAAACTTTTATGTAGGGCCAAACGCCTATATTGCTCTGAACAAAACAGGAAAGAATATTAAATAAAGAAAATATTTAATTACTACAGATTTGAACTATATCTTTATGAAACTAATTCTTTATTTCGTCCCCCATTATCTTCCCCATCGATTTGTTATACGACTGAGTTTTTTGTAGATTCCTTATTATTTGTCTTCACATATTCCATAATATAACACACATCTTATTGTATTTATTATTTTGACTTGATAAGGATATTTGAGTTAATAACTTTTAAAAAATCTCACAGCTTACTCTGTTATATATTCCTTCTACTATATTTTTATATATTTTAATAATATTAATGGTTTACAATTCATCATTTATTTTGTATGAATACATATTTTCATAAATTGGACTTTAGTTTATTCATAATAGCCTTCATTTCATAATTTTTGTTTACACATGTTGTTTGTCCCACTTATTGTTAATCAGTTATAAATTCAGTTTTTTTCTCTTTTTATTTAATTCTTATATTATCATGTCTGATTCGGAACCTGTTCCATTACCAAAGGGCGAGGATCCTGATGTTGATAATTCAAACTCCGTGCTTTCTCACGAACCCGGTGATGCCAACAAAACTCCCGAAAATCCCCAAAAAACCGAAGATTCTTCTGAGGAAGTTTCAAGTCCGGTCAAATCTGATCCTGATGACACTGAAGGTGTCAATTTAAAGTTTGTTACCTACTAGTTATACCAACTTTTTAGACGTAAGAAATCTGGCGACGATGAAGTTGAGGAGGTCAATATCAAGTTTGCCACTATCTAATTATATTACCTCTTTTTAGGCGAAAGCGACCTGACGGTGCCTCCAATATTGCTCCATCGGATGACACCAAATCCACACCACCTGGTGATAGCAAACTTCCTGCTTCAGACGATGCTAAATCAGAGGTATTATGCCCCTTTTTTTCACTGACTTTTATTTTCACCTAGGCTAAGGAACCTGGGGAGGAAAGGCCCATTTTCGACGTTTTGACTCACACCAAGGAGTTTGACTGTCCCATGGCCAGGCTGGTACGCTCTCACTTCTCACTGATCTCCTTAGGCCAAGATGGATTCCGGAAGGAGCTTCTTCGACATTCCCAAGCCTGAGGTTCCCTCGAGCCTCGATCCTGCTGCGGGCCTCACTCTCGAGGCCGACGGCGAGGGCGCCGAGGACAACCAGGTGGTGCTCGAATCATCTCTCTCCGAGAGCGAGAAGCTTCTCACTGAATTGGTGCGTTCCTTCACTTTCATTTTCTTTAGCGCGGCTGTAAACTATCTTTCTACAAGGATTCCGAGTGGAGCCTTCCCATACCCGTCGTCACTCACCTCATACTAAACCAGGTACTTTACGCTCTATTCCCTGGTCGCCTTATTTATCTCAGGACACTTCCGTCAAAAGGCTCGTTTGTTTTCAGCTCGGCACTGGTCGCCTTCTTCTCAACACTGTTCTGCTTCCTTCCATGTCCTTTAATAAGCTGAAGGGCAAGTCGATAATTTTCACCGGTCAGACTCTAGGTACGCACGTAACACAGAGCTCAGCACATTATTTCATTTAGGTGAGACTCCTTCTCTCATTCCTCACCGCCTACTCTTTTCTGACACTTCTGCCAGGGACGGCTTCCATAAACTCTATTCTGAGTAAATGCCTCAGTTCCCCTTTTTCTTTGGTTTAGCTGGTATTATAAATTTACTTTAATTTATTCAATACCTCTTACTCCAGTTTACTTTTTTTTACTCCCATATATTATTTCTTTAACTTCCTATTTGTTAACCCTGGTATCAATTTTTCAAGGTACATTGTTTCCATGTCCTGAATATTCACTTATTTTTCTACCTAAACTCCCTTTTACCTTTGCTATTCCAAAAAACTGCTCAAATGTTATTTGTGGGAACGATAGCGATGAGTCTAGGTGTCCTCCTGGGTTCCCTCTTATGTTCTTAGGTCCTCCTGCCATCAGTATTTGCGATCTTATTCCGTGTCTCCTGTCCACGTTTCTCGTATAAAAATTGTTCATAAACTCCTCGCTTGTCATATACTTATCTGCATAGAACTCATTTTGTCTTTGTCATGTTTGTAGTTACCTATATACTTACGTGTGTGTCACTTACCTGAGGAATCGTGGCACATGTGTTTTCTATATGGGTTTTCCTCGGAATTAAAAAACGAATTTAGTCCGTTCAATGCTTTACTGAGTGGTATTCTGCCTTTTCCTTTCGATATTGCATTAAATATTTCTAAAAACACCTCCTCCCCTATTCGCGTTATCATCTCCTCCTTAAAACACACTTAAATCAAATTTACTCCGGTATATATTACATATTTGTGTATATCATTTTAATATTTCAACATTAGTTTCTGGTTCGCTTTCCTTTTTAATTATTGGGGTCGGATTCTTCTTCTCCTTCCGAGTTTCCATCCAAGATGCAACACTACACACTTTTTATTTTACTGTTTACTTACTTCATCTGTCAACAATTTGTCTCTACACAACGTGCTTCTCAGTTTATTGAGGTTGATATTATCTTCTAAACGTTTCATTTATTACCTTATATTGGCACCCCTATATAAAAGGCACAACTACTTATTCACATTCTATATAATACTGTTCTTACTTCCAAACTCTTCGAATCCCACGTATATTTTTGCAATGTTTCCTTCTATTAGTGTCAAGAGGGTGGGAAGGATCTTTATTCCGATCCTGTCTGTGAAGAACGGAGAGTTGCTTGCCTTGATTCTAAATTAGTTTTGTTTTAGCCTTTTCACTTATTTGCAACTTACTTTACAAATTTTGTGTCTAAAAACCTTGATGCTAGTGACGTTAGTAGACGATCTAGGAGGTTACACCTTTCAAAGCCTTCTTCATAAAAGTGACATATCTGAACAGATTTTTTCAAAAACTCATTCTTTTTACCACTCTGGGATTATCTTTTGTGATGTTTATGAGTTCCTTTTCATCTGTGACTACTTCTAGATTCCCTGCGCCTTTATCCAAATATTCCCTTCTTTTTCCGTATATATTCTAATTTGTTTTTATAAACTCACACATCACACTAACCCTCATTCTCTTTAGTTTATTTGCCTTCCATGAGTCTAGAAAATGATAATCCTCATCTGTTGTTGACTGATATGATTCTGAGTCATGTCCTTCTCTCGTTTTTGACTTTGCCACATCCTGAAAAATATTGAAAATTTTCAGGAACTCATATCTACATTTTTCAACATCTTAGATAAATTAATATTTAATTGATTCAATATGGATATTGAAATTACCATCAAGTACGATCTGTTGGCTTCGGCCAGCCTTTCGTTGTTTGAAATCATTTCGTATTATAACGTAAATTACAAATATAATAAAATTTGTTACAATATAAAAAGAGTATAAAAATACAGATAAACAAATATATATATATAATATACACTAGAACTCTAAAAGAAACAGCAGAGTACGCCTAATATTTTATACAATTTAGCTATTTAAACAACAAAGTTATGAGGGTATAAAATAATCACTAAGGATAAAGAATCTGTATTCATATGTAGATGGATTCTGAAAAGGATAGAATAATGATTATCGAGGTATGTGAAGCTCACACAGGTACAAACAACAGACCAAAATGGTATCAAATATATAAAACAACTAACGACACAATCTGAACTACATATTTACTCGAGAAAGGATAACTATAAAGGATCGCATCTCTGTATAACCTTCATATATACAGGATTGTTGATATCTCAAGGTTTAGAGCATTGACAAACTTTAGGGATCAGTTAAATAGACAAAATTTGTTAATATTAATAATAAATGATCTTAATTTATGAATATTGTTTTGTATTTTAATACACCACATTTGGTCACCAAAATCTTATTATTTTATATTTTATTGATCCTTTTTATATAATTTATCCTTTTGTTTCATTATTAGTGTTAAAATCGATATGGTTGAAATTTTTCGTTTTTCGAAAAACAACAAAACTCAGGCCTTGGAGAGGGCCGAAAACATTAAATTGGAAGGAAACAGGCTGTTCAGTCAAAATGATTTTCAATCTGCTCTTGAACACTATACTGAGTCCATCCGGATAGTTGAAGACTCATATTTGGATTCCTATACCAAGAGGGATTCTGATAATTGGATCACTCCCGAGCTTAGGAAGACAAATCTTCACCAATACTACTCCAATCGTGCCATTTGCAACATTAAGATAGAAAACTACGGTACTCCTTAATTATTTTTTTATTTTCTAGTTAAATCTGCCCCTAACTTCGCTTGATTTGTTCCCCTTTCACTTCCTGTTTAGGTTCTGCGATTATGGATGCCAGTACTGCCATCCAGCTGCAACCTGACTTTTTTAAGGCTTATTATCGTAGAGGCTGCGCCTATCTTTGTCTTCTCAAGTTCCAGGATGCCGAAACCGGTATTTTAGCGCCCTTTTAACTTTCTGTAGACTTCATGAAGGTCCTTTCTCTTTGCAACGACCCTACTGCTCGCATGAAGCTGAAGGAGTGCAAGAAGATTCTTCGCGAGAAGAAGTTTTCCGAGGCCATTATGAGAGGTACTCGTAAGATCATCCAACCCTATTCAGAGTCGCCGCCCCCTCTTCATGAAACTATCAACTTGGAATCAATTGTCGTTGACGAAACCTACAGTGGACCAGGTACTGGCTCATTTGTTAATTTTTTGCAGTTTTTTCAACTGACTTGCTGACTAGCTTATCGGACAAGACTGCATTCCTTTCTCAGGTGCTGGACTTCCTGAAGGTACGCCCCCTACCTGTTAACCTTTCTCAGGTTCCGTCCAATAAGTTTCCGAAGAAATTTGTTTGTACTATTATTATTGAGGTTATCAAGATCGTTAAACAGGTATGTACATATTTTCATGGATACGTGTAGTATGAATCTGTGGTTGACATTACTCTGGGCGCCGAGGAGGAGCTGACGGTTTGCGGCGACATTCACGGGCAGTTTTACGACCTGCTGAACATTTTCAGCATCAACGGCCTGCCCAGTGAGACGAACAAGTATCTGTTCAACGGCGACTTCGTGGACAGGGGCTCGTTCTCCTTCGAGTGCGTCATCACGCTCTTCCTGGCCAAGGTTCTATTCCCGAGCTCCTTCCACGTTGTCAGGGGCAACCATGAGACTGAGACTCTCAACCGGTGCTACGGGTTCACTGGCGAGATTCTGAACAAGTACGACGAGAGGGTCTACACTCTCTTCTGCGAGAGCTTCCGGTGTCTCCCGCTGGGCTATTTGTTGAACGGCAAGGTTCTCATCGTCCACGGGGGCCTTTTCGGGGCAGAAAACGTGACCATTGACGACCTCAGGAGGATTGACAGGTTCAGGGAACCTCCGGAATCTGGACTCATGACTGACATGCTCTGGTCCGACCCCAAGCCTTCGACGGGCTTGTCTCCTTCGAAGCGGGGTGTCGGCTTCGAGTTTGGGCCTGACATCACTCACACATTTGTCTCAAACAACGACCTTTGGTACATTATTCGCTCACACGAGGTGAAACAGAACGGCTATGAGGTGGAGCACGACGGGAAGGTGATTACCATCTTCAGTGCCCCCAACTACTGCGATCAGATGGGCAACAAGGGCGCTTTCATAAGGTAAATTCCTAGTCACTCTGGTTGGGGAAATTAACATTTTTATACAGGATAAAGGGAGACACGCTGGAACCCAAGTTTACGCAGTTTGAGGCGGTGGAACATCCTCCGATTAAGGCCATGCACTACGCAAACCCGCTTTTCAGTGGAATCTTCTAACTTATTCTCCATGTAAATAATTATCTCCTTGAAAAAGTTCTGAATGGACTAATTTTTAACTTTTACGCTATTTTTTCTTTTATGCGGCCATGCTTATGATCCTTTGTATCCCCATACTAGTCAAATTCATTGATTTTTTTTCACAAACGTTTTACTGCTTACCTTTAATTATTTTAGTTACAGTAGATTTAATAAAATACTAAGTCACCTACCATATTTATTTAGAAGGTTACTGTATAAATCACATAACACCGTATTTATTCCTGATAAACGGTGTGAATAGAAAGCGCTGCTCTTATCAACACAGTGTATATTCACGAATAAATACTATAATAAGTATTAAATATTTATTGCATTGTACAATCACTTATTGGTTTCACTTGAACCACCTGCTACACTTAGGACTAAAAATAGGTCGACTTGAGGACTATTTAATCAAAATTATTTCATGGATAATTTGATTAATTAAAAATATTAGTAGAATTGCAGCCCCTCTGTACTTCTACCGCCGTATTCTATCCCTTTAGTTTAAAAATTGAACTAGCATTACGAGGTATATATTTTAACTATTTACCGCTTTATCGTCTCGCACTGTTACAAAATACTTTACTTATTTGGGGTTCTTCTAGGATATCAACTTATATAGTGAAATACTCGTTAATACATACTTAACTGGTATTTTTATCTCCGGAACGACATGTGCTTAATATAAATATATATTAATAGATGTCTCGGCCTAGATTTACTGGCGAGCCTGTCCCGCCAAGCCCCCCTGGGCCCACTCCCAAGTCTGAGTCCAATCGCAACTTCACCGGCAAGGCGTGGGTCCGCAGGACGCGCCAAAGGGACGGGTTTAACTCGGCTGGCTCCGACTGGCCTAACAAGCCTGCCCCTCCCAAGTCGCCTCCCATTTTCAAAATGGTTCCCGGTATGCCGCCTGTTGTGCCTAAGCAGCCTGTCCAGCTGATGCACTACTACCCTTCGAATCCTGTCGTTTATCCTAACATGGTTATGAAGGACGACAAGACTGACAAGAATCCTAAGCCGAAGTTCCCGCCTCCCACGTACATGGGTCACATGGTGGGCGTGCCTCCGCCCTCCTACGTGTCCCAGTTCGTGCCGATGTCCAACGTTGGGGTGGACGCCAAGCCGCCAGTCCACGACAAGTACAGCAAGCCCGTGTTCCGGGGGCCATACTACAAGGAGCCTCCCGTTCACGGCATCATTTATAAGGACCCGCCCGTTCATAACCCCGCCTACCTGGGTTATGTAAACCTTTCTCAGGTCAAGGGCTTTGACATGAAGAGGCCCAAGAGGAACTTCGAGACCATGAGTGAGATTTCGGACGAGCACGAATCTGACTCGTCGGCCAAGGAGAAATCGGACTCGCCGAACATCGGCCCCTTGAGCACTTTTGACATAAAGTTCTTCACGCCCTTCCTCCCGAAGGCGCCGGAGCGCTACAAGGCTGGCTATGAGCTGCACGAGCTGAAGGCTTTTCTGCCCCTGGGCGTCAAGGCCTACGTCAAGAACATGGCTCTCGACCCGAAGCTTTCTTCTGGATTCGAGACAGGACCCGTCAGGAACGGAAAGCTCGTTCTCCTTCTCGACCTCGATAACACACTGCTGCACACTGCCTCGCAGAGTAGGCTGGACATGCTGGACATTGACCCGGGCGACTTCGTGGACTGCCTGGGCGACCCCGAACTGTACAGGTTCACGCTCCCGAACTTTCCCAACATCACCTACTACATGAAGCTTCGGCCCTGCATACGGGAGTTTTTGCAGATTCTTTCGCTTTACTACGAAATGTCGATTTATACGAACGCCACCAAGGAGTATGCCGATGTTGTCATCAGCATCCTCGACCCTGACAGGTCGCTTTTCATGGACCGCATCGTTGCCAGGAACAGCGTCGACGAGAAGGACTTGCTCAAGAGCGCCTCAAGGCTCTACCCCGACCTTGATCCGAGATTTATCTTGGCCTTCGACGACAGGCGCGACGTCTGGTCTGACATTCCTCACAAGCAGGTCGTCAGGGCCGAGCACTACGACTTTTTTGAGTCCTACTTGACTGAGCTCAACAATAACTACACAAGTTCTGGATCCGATTTCAATAAGGCGAACGGCGAAGGCTCCACCAACACTAGCGCTCCCGCTACTCATCACCTCAAATCTGGCAACGACTACACCTTCAACGTGGAGCAGTCTGAGAGTGAGCCTGAATCCTCTCCCGAGAAGGTCCGCATCGTCGACTACGACAGGCACCTAAAGTACATGGTTCGCGTTTTCCTGGAGATTCACAAGCGCTTTTTCGACGACCCCTTCAGGAACGACGTCGGCGCCATTCTGGAGTCCTTGCAGAGCCAGGTTCTCCAGGGCCTCGGCGTCCTGCTCACCGGCTACCGGAAGAACGCCAAGGCCTCCAACTCAGTCCTCCACGCCGACTGCGAGCAGAGGCAGAAGGAGAACTTGGTTGAGATGGGCGCCTCCGTGGTTCTGCGCCTGAACGACTCGAAGCTAACGCACATTATGGCCGGCAAGAACTGCACTGACAACATCACCAAAAGCCGCGACTCTCAGTTCAACCACGTGCACAAGATTCACACTCTCTGGCTCTACAGCTGCAGGGCC
Source organism: Theileria orientalis strain Shintoku (assembly GCF_000740895.1). Lineage (NCBI taxonomy): Eukaryota > Apicomplexa > Aconoidasida > Piroplasmida > Theileriidae > Theileria > Theileria orientalis. Next base: position 2,171,448 of record NC_025261.1, on the reverse strand, counting down.
ACTTTCACCAAGGTTGACGAGTCGCTCTTTGACGTCGACGAGGTCTGCAACATTTACTCTAACGAGCCTCCTCAGCTCCCTAACAAGGACCACTGGAGGTTTTTGGCTTCTGCCACCAAGGCCGACCGGCTCTCCTCCGACTCTGGGTACGACTCTAAAGGCAAGGACGAGCTTCCGACGAGGATTTTCATGGGAACTGGATCATACAGCAACGGCACTGAGGTGTTTTCGTCCGTCGAACGCATTGTCATCAAGTGGGATCCCAGCAAGACGAAGCTTCTGCAGAACTCGATTCCGGACACCACCAAACACACCTCTAGGAGGGATAAGATTGAGTCGGCTCCTTTCACTAACGCGGCTAACCCTAACAAGTATGCCTTCTGACTCACTTTAATGTAATTATGTTAACATTTATGTTCTATCTATCTAGGTGTGTAAATTGTATTTATAGCAAATTCGTGTATATCGGCGTTCATTTTTATAAGAATCCGCTCAATTAATTTATTATACATTTTTTATTGCTATTTGTAGTTCAAAACGTTATTTTTAAAAAATTTTTTTCCTGCACTTATTATAGGGCTGTCATATTGCGGAATCCGCTACCGCTTCCACTTTTCTCATGTATATTATGTATATTATTTTGTAAATTAGCTGTATTATATTGTTTTTTTTCGTTGGTCGAAATCTGACCTCCTGTGTAGCTCCCTTTTCAACTTCCTGTTTCGCGTACACTTGTACTTGCAAGTACACTGAACCTTCTTTTGCTGAATTCGAGTCTGAATTAGTTTTTTCAACTTGCTGTGGCTTTAAATGTGTATTCCATGGACGTAGTTGTTCCCGTCGGCGATAACGGTCGGAGCCCTTGCCCCTCTGGGAGCGCCAAGTGTCGAGCCTCGCTCAGCTCCTTCCTGAACAAGTGCCTTTTCTTTTTGGTTGGCTCCTCGGTGACTTGCATTGCTTCCACTGGGCGTCTCACTTCCAAGGCCTTTGACACTCCCTTTTTCATTTCAGACTGTTTTTCGGTCTTTGTTTACGTTAATTTGGCTGCGTTCCTGTTTGTTCTCCTGTTGATTGAATGCAGCTACCTCAAGGCCGTTGTCAGTGGGTGGCTGTGTCTGGCCGTCCACCTTTCTATCACCTTCATTGTCTCCTTCGCCAGTGGCGACGTTGGACGGTACTTGTACACCTCCATGTTCGCCGCCATCGGCGTTCTTGAGGCTCTGGTGATTCAATCAAGTACGTTTCTTTTTTGTAATTTTCTTTGCTTACTCGGTTAATCACTTAGACGGTTATTTAAACGCGCTCTTTCACTCATTTTTAGACTCTTTTGTCGTTTCAAACTTTTACTCTTCTTCCATCTTTTCGAACTTGTATTCTGGATACTATGGCGGGCTCGCTATCTTTTCTCTCATTCAAACCTTGGTGCAGCTCGTCGTCGGCACTAACAATCAGCATCAGGCTCGGCTTTGCTTAATCATCACGCACGGCAGCTTCACTTTCATCGTCTTCTGCACTATAGTGGCTCAAACTGTGATCTACTCGAACACTCGCTATTTCAGGAGCGCCAGCTTGCCTCGCGCTAAGTTCGGCGCTTCTTGCGTGAAGAAGCTCCGGGGCATGTACCGCATCTTCAGGTCCGTGCCCAAGTACTCTCCGCGCTTTATCGTTTTTATTCTGTCTGACTTGTGCAAGTGTGCTTTCTTTCAGGTTTTCATTCCTTATCGGATGCTTCTCAACGATAAGCAGGTCACTGTTGTCTTCTTCGTCGACAATCTCTGTGACCTTCTTGGACGCTCTATTGCTAGCTCTGCTGACGACACTGTTGTTTCCAAGGGTCCTGTGCTCAATCACAGGAAGTTTTTGTTTAAGCGGAACCTTTTGTTCATTGCTGTTCCTCTTATTTGCTGGATCGCTTCTTCTTTTTTCGTTTGGGCTACTTGGACTCTCAGTGTTAGGTTTTTTGTTCTCTTCGTTCCCATTCTTATTGCTGCTATTGTTATTTGCTTCGCTCTTGGCTACTGTTCCACTCGTGGTATGAACGGGTGCATTCCCATTCTCGACTACTTTAGTCAACAGTTCGACGACCAGGGGTCTCCTATGTTTCCCGATGAGGACAAACACTACTATAGCTACGTCAATGACTTGAACACTTTTTTCATAAAGTTTTTGTGGGTTATCGTTTTCGCCATAGTTTCTTATCTCGCTACTCTTTTGGAACGGCATCAGGAGACTTCTTTCTACAGGGGCCTAAGGGATTCGCTGCTAGGTTAACATAAATTTTTACTACATTAGTTTACTTGCTTATTTACTATTGTATTATTCTCACTGGGTCTCTCCACTTCCAGTGTATTTGATTTATTCTTCTCTCCATCAGGTCTGTTATTGGCAGATCTTCGTCCATGCTGTACAGGTTTTCCCTAAGTTGGTACAGGTCACTTGCTCCAATTATCTACCAATTATTGTTACGTGTTATGTTTTTATACAAGTGCTGTTAACTTATGTCAATTATCTGTCAATTGTTCTTAGGTGCTATCTCATATGGAGATCCCTTATCTTACCGTGGAGAGTATAAAAGGCCTTGAATAAACCCATTTCAGCGCCATCGTCGTCATGTTCGGGTGCTTGAACTCCATTGCCACCTCGTTGTACTCCTTCACTGCTCTTGCAGCCAGTGATCCCCTGAGGTTACTCTATCTCTTCTCCAGCTTACCTATATCTCTTCATGTAGGAAGGGAACTTAAGGAGCCTTGCTGAGGTCGTCGACTCTATGTACTCCAGATACTTTCCCGTCAGTATTCCTCCTGCCAAGGGTCCGTATGCGATAATTCCTATTCCTAAGACAACCACTATCTCTTGTTTGTGTACCTGTGTTCTGCGGCCTTACTATCTCCACAAATCCCTTTTCCACTTCGTTTCGACTCAACAAATTATAGTTTAATTGCACTGAACACGGCGGCTCCACTCCCATCTCCTAATTTCCCATTGTTCAATGTTCTTTCTTAATTCTTCATACCTTCGCTAGGTGATAAAAACTCAACAGTCCCCAGGGCGTTTCATTTGAAAGTCCCCAAGCCCTTATCTACACTATTCATTTTCATTTAAAGCTAACCTTTCCTTGTTTCATCAACTCATCTATTGCTTCCAGCTGTTCCTCCATTTTAACTGGCGTTATCTTCTTCATAGACTGCACATATTTATTAACCGGTAGGAATAACACTCATATCAATGCCAGTAGTCATATTTAGTTGCTTATGTGTAACAACGCAACAGAAGCAATAATGCTGGAACTTATTTGAAATAGGAGTATGTGCTTACTTCTGTGTCGAAAAACATCTGTTCGTAGTCGCCGCTCTCCTGCATTGGCACGTATCTGTCCGGCCAGCTGAACTGCAACAGGTCTATGTACTCCAGACCCATCCTCTCGAGCGACGAATTCACCGCCTTGATTATATTCTCCTTTGATAGACTCGTGTCTCTGAACTTATCTCACTCTCTTACCCCTACCTTGAATTCCTTATCAGCTTCAGGTTTTCGTTTCTGCACGCTATCCTTGTCGACACCACTATCTCAGATCTAACCTCGGGGCCTCTCTTCCTTATCCAGTTTCCCAAGATTACCTCCGCCATTCCGTAACTTTTATGTGAGAATGGCACTGGGTACAGCTCACATGTGTCCTACACCTCGTTACAGCCTTTTAACTTACGAAGAAGTTTACTCCGAACTTGTCGTGCGCGTAGTCCAGCAGCTTGTGCGACTCTTCTTCGGTCAGCGCTGACCCAAACATCATCGTGCCCAGACCCACTTGCGATATCTTCATTCCTGTTTTCCCCAACTCTCTGTACACCATTCCTGGCTTATCTCCGTTATCCCTACTCACATCTTCTTTAATCTAATTAACCTTCTACCTGTAATCCGCCTTTTTCCAAAAGTTCTGTTCTTCCCTGTGGTATCCTAGCTCTCCCTCCTTAATATCACTATTTGATTTGCATCTGAATTCTAAAAATTCTTAGCTCACTTTCATTCTTACTTATGTTTAACAATTCTTCCAATTTTGGTTGCCTGTATATTCCTACATCCAGACTCTTCCTTGGATAAAATTCCATTTTACCCTTTTGAGACGTAAAATAATCCTTCGGTATATATGGTCTATATTTTCCCACTTCCTTTTTTTCTTTAGTCTTTATTTTCCCTTTTACTACTTCATATGTTTCCAGTGGTCCTTCTCCTTCGTATGATTTTGCTCTGGTGTCGGTCGAACTCTCGTACGTCCACGTGTAATTCCTCCCTGCGTCGTGTAGCAGTGTCACGTACTCGTAGTCCGGGATGTTCGCTTTATGGTCCAGCACCTTCACTTTCGGGAAGTAGGTTGCTTCTATTCCTGGCAGTGGCACCCAGTCTCCTTCCTTTTCCTCCTTTATTATTGGGAAATGGAATGGTTCTCCTCCGTGAGTTGCCTTTATGTCTTCCAGTACGTCCGGGTCGTATGTCGATTCTAACTTTTTCTTGTTTTCTTCGTCGATATACCATGGTAGGCCCAGGGTTCCCATTCTTACTTCCACTTCCACTCCTTCTACCTTTATCTTTTTCACTGGCAACTTCATTATTCTTTCTTCCTTCTCCTCCTTCGTCTCCAAAGGCTTAAATAGGTGCTTATATTTATTCCATAGCTCTCCTACCTCTGCGCTATTACTCGCCTTCTCTTCGGGCTCTTCTTCCTGTTCTTCCATAAACTCTGCTTCCAATTCATCTTCATCCTCGTCCAACTCTTCTTCCTCTTCTTCGTTAAAGAGTCTGTGTTCTTCAGGTTCATTTAGTAGAGTTATATTTACGTTTTTATCATTTTTTAATTCCTGTATCAAATCTTCGTGAATTAGTGATTTTGAGATTAGTGAACTAGAATACAGGTTAAATTTATTTTTATTCGTCAATTTAGTGTATCCATTTGTGCTTTTTATGAATGTTTCGTGCATGGGTCCTAGGTGTGTAAGAGGCTGTGTGATCAATCTTACACTTGTAAAATACTCATAAAATTCATTCAAAATATTCAATATTTTAGAATTTATATCACATTTTTCAATATTAGGAGAACTATCTGCTTGTCTCAATTTGTATGGAGATTTATGTATATTTTGCGGATTCGTGGAAGGTTCACGATTAAAACATGTTTCACTTGAATTGCGATAATAATTTGGGCTATAATTATTTAAATTTCTTACAAATTTTATGGAAGGTCCAACAAATACTGCAATAGTGTAATCTATTTTACAAGAATTTATCAATAAGTAAATTGCCAATATTAGAATTAATTTTACCATAGAGTAAAGTTTTAAATAAATGTAGTTGAAATAACATTGACACATTTAACTATACAGATGGATCATTGGCTTTCATTATATTTTAAGGGTCATATTAGGTCGATTTACCATTTGCTCAACAATGATTGGGTTAACAAATCACAACAAAATACATTTTTTGTAAGAAAGATTGTCACACATTTTTGATCATTTAAGTTATTATGTTTTTTTGAATATTTATTTGTCTTCTTTTATTTATATATCAATCTATTATTAACGTTAATCTTACCATATCGTATTCAGTCATATTAACCATTGTGTGTTATATATCGTGTAGGTTTTAAATATCATATTACAGATATTAAAAACTCTAGTTTACATTGTCTATTTGACAAATTTCTGTATTATATTGGCTATTGAGTTTTCTTTTAAAATTTCGTCTACACCGCATTTACCCATGAACATTCCTTGGTGTAGTATCCATACTGAATTACACATACGCAGGGCATTAGAATCGTGTGCTGTCACGAATGTTGTACAGTGCTGGAAGAATTTTTTAAGCAGCTCATATATTGGCACTCCAAGATCGTATGTCCCTGTATCGCTTTCACTGTACTCATTTTCATAGCAATTTTCTGATGGAGGTTCATCAACCAGGATAATCCTAAATAGATTTCTGTACAGCACTAGTCTAGCAAATGATAATGTTCGAAGTTGTGTGTTTGACAGTAACATATCACACTGTTCGTAATAATCTTTAAGGTTTTCGGTGTTTAACTCCATATCATTCTTATCGTTTGGCATATAACTACTTAAGTTGTCTGGTATTATTACACTGTCCAATTTCTTAGATCCCGGAAGCTCGTTAACAAAGTTCAAAAGACCAGACTGGTCAAGCGCATCATTTATTTCATCATCACTAAAAAGCTTTCTGGGATCAAGGAACCTCCTAATAGTCCAACCCTTGAACACAAATGGCAGTTGTGGCAAGACGCCTATAATCTGTCTAAGGACAACCTTGGGGATATCATTCAAATCTTTACCATCCAATAGTACTTGGCCAGTTCTGTTAGTGGATATGTTCTGTAACACTGACAATAGAGTTGTTTTACCAGCACCCGTTCTACCCACTATACCTATAATCTCAGCTTTATGTGCTGACACTGTAATATTTTTCAAGATCATGCCTTCTGGGTTAAGGTCAGTTGTGGTGTACACACACACATTTTTTAACTCAACACCGCTATGCTCTTGGTTTAAATGTAAATTAGGTGATATTATATTTATTCGGGGTCTGAAACCCAGCCTTCTAAAACAATAAAACTTTTTATTTTCTTCCTTAAATTCCTTTTTTCTTCTTAAGATCAACGCATCTTTAACATCATTGATGCTGAGAATTTTCTCTAATTTTATGTTCACCACTGGATCCTCTTTATGTACATTGCGATATTTTTGGAATACACATTTTTGCCCAGGTGGTATAAAACATTCAAATCTTTTTATGGAGCACATTAGCATTTCGAGCTTTGCAATTGCAACCACAAAGTTCGTGAATGTAAAAATTATTCTCGTATTTTGCATAACATTTAATCCTTGGAAGCCTACAAAGGATTCCATGCCTACGTACTTTTTGTATAATACTGGCGCTAAAAATGTAAACAACATCATCCCCAAAAATACGAATTTTGAGACGAAGGATGCCCATGAAAGGAACGACTTAGAATAGAACCACGACCTTATACAATAGTCAGTGTACTCTATTACGTTGTCCAAAAGGGTGGATTCCTTCTTGAAGCTACGATATGTTGACGAAGATGAAACTGCATTTTGACAGACGAAGTTATTTCTAGATAGAGATTCTAGGGATGCAATCTGAAGATTTTTTGATGCATGAACAAATCTTTTAAAAACAAAGTTAATGATTACAAAAAGACTTAAGAAAACAACTGGTATACAAATCGGGTGTGAATAAACAATTACCATGGCTTGTACAACAACGCCTATGAACAATATCAGCAACGAGGATAGGCAAGGCCCGAAGTTTTCATCGATCATAAAGACGTCCGATGATAGGAACGTTAAAATTTCACTACTATATTGCTTAATCCTCACGACCGTCGAGTTATTATTTATTAGTGAATTAATACAGTATTCGTGTATTCTTTTACAACCGCGTAGGCAACAGAACGTTAGAACCGAATTTGCCAGAAAACAGAATATAACTATGAACAGAGTCATGATTTTAATCTTCGTTAAGGTCCTATTGCACATAGCGATTATAGTCGAATACGATGATACTGCCTCAATTTCAGACTTTACATGAACTACGATTTCCATAATAAGGTCTCCCATTCCCCCTGCCTTGACGTACGTAAAATTTTCGATTGCTATATAAGTGAATGTGAATATGACGAACAATGCAAAGAGAGGCCCTATTGATTTCAGGTAAATAATGTAGGACTTGAATGATTCCTTGAGTTTTATTACGGTCACCTTTGACTCTGGGTTTATTATCAGGGAATCCTCATACTTTTCGATTACAAATTTCTTTCTTCCTGATCGGCTATTCTCTCCTGAATCGCACATTTTCATCATCTCTTCAGGTTCAATAGTTTTCAGTACTGTGGTCGTTGGACTAGCATTTATCTGTGAATATTTCATATCCTTTATTTTTTTCAAAGTTTTATCGGTAATATTGTACAAAGGCATATTGGGGTAAGATACATCGTTTATGGATATTGATTTAAGATCTCTTTTTATAGAAGTTAAAACAACACTTAAATCATTCTTTATCAATAGCCCAGTTTTAAGGTTAAACAGGTTATTGAATATAGTTTTGGACACATATGGATCTAGACCGTGGAACGAGGCATCCAGACACATCAAGAATGAACATTGACTGTTGTTGTACTCAGTGTTTACTTGATGGAATATCAAATAAGCGTACACTGCACGAGCCAACTCCATTCTTACACGTTGACCTCCACTGAGTGAATGTGCATTATCTGACACTACTCTGAGGTCACCCTTATCCCAGGTTGATATGTCAAATTCAAGTTCCACAGCCTTAAGCACGGTGTTGTACAAATATTCATCAAAACGATGACCAAATACAATGTTGGATCTAATGGTACCCTGTTGTAGGAATATATCTTGTGATGCATAAAATATGGGCATTGATGTGTGTAATGGTACAACGGCCATGGAACCCCCAACCAGGGTCATCTCACCAAGCATTGATTTGATAAAATTTGATTTGCCAGAACCTTGAGAACCTGTAACAATAACCATCTCGCCACGTTTTAACTCAAAGTTTATATTTTTTAAATATGTGTCATAATTTTTATTGAGCAGGTCATTGCGTGTGTTGACCCATGTGAATGTGGCATCCTTATAATAAACAACAACATCCTTAGGAAGTTGAGTTGTTATCGGAACTATGTTTGTGGATGTTTTCACTGAACCCGTGTATTTGTTATCACTGATATAAAAATTCGGGGAACATTCATTCATATAGTATTCCACTCTGAAGTACGATATCAGTGAATATGTCAAAAATTTTATTGAATCCGGAACAAATAACATGGAATCAGCCGATTTAATAATTATCAATAAAGATGACATAACATGGCCTGATTTAAATCCAGAAATATCATCCGTATTAAGAACGTTATTAATATAGTCGTCTAACAGATATGTTAATGAAAACGAGATAGTTAACGCAACAAGTAATCTATTAATAAATGATAGTACGAATCGTATCAAGAGCAATATAAGTTCATTGTTCCTTGTCTTTGTTATGATGTTATGTGCAATGTCATCCATAAACATCTTATTGATAAGGTGCAAACCTGCTATTATTTCCCTAGATTTATTTATTCTATAATCCTTTAAGCCATAAATGTACTTTAATATCACTGTATTGAAAATTTCAAGCACAATCATCAAAAGTGATACCGATGTGTAAAAGGCATACAATGGCCAAACATGTATTGGGAGGATTTTGGTAACTACAAAAAATCCAAATGTAAACGTACAAATAAATTGCACGATCTGGATTGTTGATTCTATGAAGAGAGAAATGTAGTATGAATCCATAAACTCGAAAGAAAATATCCTAGAATTGATATCCTTGTTTTGATAACGTAATGCCTGGCAGAACAATGGGTTTTTAGAGCACTCAGAGTCCGGTGAGCAACTATGGAGAACCTCGTTGCACACATTCAAGGAGTTGGAGCCTTCTATGTTATTTGCAAACTTCCTCCGGTGACACATTCCGTGCTGGAATATCGTAATGGAGAATGAATACTGTATCACGTGGATTAGTCTGTACATGTAAAAGTTCATATGATCCAGTAATAATGCAATTAAAAACTGTAAAAAGGCCAAAGAAGTGGATAATAACAATACGTATTTCAACCTTGGTATTTGGCCGGTTGAATTGTCTAAAATTTCCCTGAAAATAAAAGCCAATAATATGTTACACGTTAAGAGAACGACGAATCCCAATATGATAAACAAAATTCTTTTCCAATATGTTAAAAACAGGGCACGCATCAGTATTGATTTGTACGGTTTTTTTGGTTTGTTTATTGACTTGGATTTCGACGTCTCGTATGTGTCCAGCCTAACAAGAGCATCGCTCACGTGCCTTGCAAATATTGGCTGCCAATATAATATTTGATCTGAAATGGGCAGAGGATAGAACTTATATGGTTCAACATACTGCTTTGCAACCAGATTAATCCATCTCCTAGCCCAGGTAAAAAAGGCATAAAAGTTAAATCCGTGGTCGAGGTATTTGAAAAGGTTATCTTTGAAAAAACGACAACTTTTAACCTTTAGATACAATTGGCTTTCCCAGAAGCAATATTCCGGTTCCTTTTCAGGATAATAATCCTTTTCACTAGAAACACCCTTCATATTTAATTACCAACAAATACAAAGCTTCATTATATCGTTTATAATTGAATTGAATAACTTTTTTCAATTATATATGACATACTACATTTTATGTATAAATATTATACATGTGCAAATGTGTAACAGTGTTACAGAATTATATAAATATTAGATTCTTTATATTCATTGTCGAAGAATTTCGAGTTCTGAATATAATAGAAATGTGTTAGGTGTTTGTTACATTTTATACTTAATATACTGCTATGGGGACAATGATAGTCTAAATGGCTTTATATATATATACAATGACCTATGATTCTATTTATTAACTTAGTTATCAATATTCCTCATTTTTAATTGATATTAAACAATTTAAAAAATTTATCAATTATTTAATTATATTTCATATATTATTTATATTATAACAGGTTATTATTTAAATTTCATTGATTAAACATTGATAAATTTATATAAATTATTCAATATATTAAATTGAAGCAAATGTGTAAGTAAATATATAAATTTTTAAATTGTTGTTTATAAAAATACAACAAAATCCTCTTAAAAATATCTTTAAATGCTACACACCTGAAGTTTAATGTGTTATTATATTAACAATATAAATGGTGGTTTTAAATTTAATTTTATATTAAATTTTTATAAAAAATTTATTTTCCAAATTTAGTATATATAATGGGTTAATAAATTAATAAATCTACTCGGTCAACTATATTCTTAATATTATTTTAGGGTTATTTATGTGTGGAATCCATTTTTGGTTTTTTAATTCAGTGATTTGCCCTATTAAAATTTGATATTTTGATGTTATTTTCTTTTTTACATGCCCCATGCTATTTTTGATTTTTTGAAATTCTTATAAAAATCTTATAAATATGATTTAAGAATGCAGTTTACATGATTTTTATTTTAAAATTATACTTTTTAATTATTTTTTGTTATAATAGCTTCATCATTTGCGATGAAACTATAGATCAATTAGTTGGTGAAGCTTCAGATGGTTTTTCGTCATCTTCCAATGATACTTCTGTAGACGTTAAATGGAAATATGGCGATGTGGAATTTAAATATAAGAAGGAACAAATAGGTGGTAAGGACTGGCATTGCTACTATCCCAATGATAAAAGAATTGCTTCTGTTTATTATGGTGATAACTTGATTTGGGCCGCAGATCCAGGTGTATCGCCTAAAGCAGTTCGAGCTCACTTGCCAAATTGTGGAAACAATACCATCACTGTAGAGGTAGGTGCCAACGAAAAGAAGACCTTTACTCAGGAGTTTGGTTTTTATCATGAAAAAGGTACCATAGCTTTAGACGTTGGTTGTAAGAAAACCACAAATGATTATATCTTTACCAAAACTGGTAACGATAAGGATGGAGAATATAATTATAAGGCTACAAAGGAAAACAAGATTACTCTGATTGTCCAGAAAAAAACATGTGGATCAAATAAACTTTATTGGAAAGCAACCGGTTCTTGGTACTGTACCGAGGTTGCTCTTACTAGAGAAGCTAACAAGAATACAAAAATGACACTCAAACTTACTGATGGCAGTACATCCACTGATTTAACTTTGGTGAAACAGGAGGATAAGTTTTGGGTTAGTGAGAATACCGTCTTCCTTAACACAAAAAAGAAAGACAACGCCTTTAATTGCAAATATACAAGAAATGTGCAGAACAAAAGGGGCACTTTTACTTATGAGCCTGCAGAAGGTTTCACCATTTCCAGAGTCTCTCACGGAGACCACGAGCCCAAAAACCTTATTTGGAAATCCTCTGGGTTTGACAAATGTACCAAAGTCACTGGTAACGTGGAGAACGATGAGACAGTGAGCTATGAACTACTGGTAGAGGGTGATAACGGCCAGAAGGTTAAATTGAAGTCTGAAAAGGTCGGCACAAAGTGGAACTTATCATCTGCAAACTAGATTTCATAGCATTTTTCTGTAAACTATTGTACCGTGTACTGTAGCTTTAATGTAGTAAAAATAAATTGTGTACCCGAGTTTCCTTATACATGTGTATATACATGGTTATACGCACTGGTGTATATGCGCTATACTTTGTAGATGCATATTACCATTTATGTATGTGTACGTAAGTGTATACATACATTCGTGTGTGCAACCATGTATGCATAAGTGTATAACCATCTATGTATACGTGTACGGCATATATGTATATATATGTATGTGTATATGTATAGAAGTTGCACATGTGTGTATTTAGACATTTTAACGTGTTATCTGCGGGCGCGCTCCCTAAAGCTGGAGCACCGCCGGAATGTTCGTGGCGTCGAAGAAGTCCTGCTGAAGCGCGAAGTTCTCGTGGAGCAGGCGGCGCGGCGCCTCGAGGCTCAGCACACCCTCGGACAAGTAAACCGCCAGCTCCAGAGGCTCGCCGCGCTCGCCCAGGCCCTCGAGCGCGAACGTCTCGTACTTCTCCGCGGCCTCCAGCCACTTCTTCGGCACGCAGTGGACGCAGCTCCTGGGAGGCCTGTTCCCGGTCGAGGCGACCAGGCCCAGGCTCGTGTAGCCCTCCGGCGCCTCGGGCTCCCACAGCGCCAGGCTCGGCTCGCGCGCGTCCTTCCAGACCATCCTGAAGTCGCTCGGCGGCTTCGTGAATAGCTCGATTCCGCTCCCTCTGATCAGCATGAGCACGTTGATGTGGATGCTGTCCGCGTTAACGCTCGAGAGCGCCGCGTTGTACCCGAGCGAGCTCCCCTGCGTCGATGGCGCCTGCTTCGGGTTCAGCAGCACGAAGTACTGCGAGGTCACGGCCGTCTCCGACTTCACGTGCGTCAGTCTCTTCGCCGTGAACGCCGCCAGCGCGGCGCAACTCGCCACCAGCCTTATCTGCTTATACTTGACCATCGTGAACTGCACCGAGGCAATGATCTTCGTGATTGAGGGCTTTGAGGGCTCCTCGTATATGTTCTGCAGGTCCTCGAGCGAGATCACTCCGTCGCAGTCCGTGTCGACCATGGTGAAGAAGGCCTTCATCTCCGCGCTCTTCGCGATCGGCTTCTGCGGGTTCGGGCTCAGGATCCTCTCCATGTGTGCGAATGACATTCTGTCGCACTTCATTGCTGAGAGCAGGCACGACGGGCCTCCCTTCTGGTCCATCAGGTACTGGAACCTCAGGCCCAGCAGGCGCATTGCGAAGTCGTCGATTGCGGTCGACGTGAATACCTTCGACAGGATCTCGCAGCAGCTCAGCGCCACCTTGATGTTCTGCACCACCAGGCGCGTCTCCCGCAGGTTCTGGTAGAACATCAGTCTGTCCTGCGGACTCACGTTCCTGAAGACTGTAGTCAGGATGGCGATTTGCGCCTCCGAGAACTGTATCTCCGAGTTGAAGAAGCGCAGGCAGCTGTTGACGATCCTCGACTGCAGACCAACCAGGCTCTGCAGCTTGTCGAAGTACTTGGGGGCGTACACTGCGCTCGAGTCGAAGGGCTGGAACTTGGCCGCCAGGTGCCTCAGCGCGATCTTCGTCTTCGTGGCCTTGTTTTTGTGCAGCCACGCTCTTATTGCCTCCGCCTCCGCCAGCGTCACCACGATGTACTTCCTCGTGGCGTCGACTGCGTAGAGCGGGTTCATGCAGCTCAAAAAGTCCTTGACTCCTATCATGTTCGTCTTGTTCTCCGCTCTGTACTTGTTCAGGTTCGCCGTCACCATCTCGCATATCAACTCCCACTCGTCAGGGCCCTCCGGGTCCACTGCGTGCAGTATTGACAGGACCGTGTCTATGTCCATCACCAGTCCTGCCACTCCCTGCCCGGCCACTGCGTGCTTGCTCGTGTCCAGCGCCTCGTAGCCCTTCATCACGTCGTACACCACGTTCTGTGGTATCGCCGCCTCAGCCGCTACTGGCTGCTGTTGCTGGTTATACTGTTGGTTGTATTGTTGCTGCTGGTGCAATGGATGGATTCCCGCGTTATACTGCTGGTACTGCTGATGTTGTGGATTCATTCCCGCGTTGTATTGTGGCTGCGTCCCGTTGTAGGTCGCCGGCGCCGCGTTGAACGGCCCCGGCGGCTTGTAGTTCGACCCTGACGCTGTCGCGTACCCCTGCGGGTGGTTTCCCTGCTGCCCGTGCTTCGGTCCGTAGCCTCCGTTTGACACCAAGCCCTGCTCTAGAGACTGGCCGAAGTCAGTCAGCTGCGATATTATTTGGTTCGACTTGTCGTTGCACACGTCCACCACCACCAGCACGTTCTTCATTCTTCTGTACGTGTGCTCCGACCAGCGTATTTTGTAGAAGTTCGGCGATATTGTCACGTACTCTGGGAAGGGCAGCCTGTACTTGTTCCCGTCCTTTCTGTACAGGTAGAAGTCTCTGCACCTCAGGAACTCCAGCTGTGCGTTTGCGTCGATCAGGCTGTCGAGCGGCCAGTACACCAGGTCCTCGTCGCTTCTGCTGTACGAGTGCGGCACTGGCAGCTCCTCCTCCGTCGTGTGCTCCTCCTCCTTCATCTGCTCTCTCATTTGCGTAGCTTCTTCCTCCTGCTCCAGCACTTCCATTTCCTGCTCGTGTTCCGCCTCCATTGAGAACTCGTCGTCGATTGTTATCTCCATTCCCAGGTAGTCGTTTACTTCCTTGCTGTGCGACTGCCTCGGTGCTACTTCCATCTGGTCCTGCGTTTCAAACATGTCCTCTTCATCTGACAGTGCAAACAGATCTTGGTTCATCTTATTCATCTGGCTTATGTTGCTCGTTCTTGCTGAGCTATGTCCTGACATGCTGTATGACGGCCCTGACACGTTAACCTTGTTTCTCGCGATGTCAAAGTCTGTCGAGTTACTCGTGTGTGCGCTGTCGTCCGTTATGTCGTGCTGATTCAGGAACGACGTGATCGAGTGCAGCTGGGTGTGTGAGATCTGGTGTCTTGCGCTGAAGTCCAGGATCCTTCTGTTCAGCGTCACCTTTGGCGCGAAAGTGTTCGGTATTGAGAAATCTCTGAACTCTCTGAACAGCTGCACGTGCGCGCCAAGGTGCACGTTCCCTCCTATGTTCAGGTGGTCTTGTATCAGCGCTTGAAACGACTTTTTCCTCGCTATGTTCTCCACGCACTGTTCTATCAGCAGCCTTCCCAGCCTCACTTCGTTCAGCAGCCCTCTGATCAGCAACCAACATATGCATCCGAGCACTAAACATTGTTTATGGTTTTGGTTAATCTAATAATACTAGCTGGTGGGCATAACTAGCTACATAACTGGATAGCTAACCAACTATCTACCACACCACGGGGTTAGGCATAAAACGCGATACATAATTGCGTAATAAAAAACACTCACCTCCCTTGTTGTTCGTCACCGACGTGATCTGCTGGTTGATCTCCGGCGGCTGTATTATCTTAATCGTCTGCCCCTGGCCTATGCCCCTCATCCTCCACGCGCCCTGCGCGAAGTCTCTGAAGGTCATGTCCGGGCCTATCGTGATGTACGCCACTGCTCGCGCCGCCTGCTTTATGTCCTGCCCCGTGGAGTGTATCTGGTCGTAGAAGCTGAAGCGCTTCTGGAGCGGTATTCCGCAGTGCGCCAGCAGCGTCACCGTCCACTTGTTCCTGAGCAGAATCATCTGCCTGTCCTCGTCGTCCAGGAAGACCACGCCCTCCACGTGGCTCAGCCCTCTCACGAGGAGCAGCTTCGCCACTTCGTAGTTCGTGTAGTTGGTTATCAGCGCGCCCGTGTCTATGAGCGCCAGCGGCTTCTGCGGGCACGTCGCCACCATGTTGATTATTGCGTCCGCGTCCCAGCCCACCGGCAGCAGGACCGGGCCGCTGACCACGGCCTCGTCCGTCGTCACTGCTATCATCTTCCCGTCGACTCCCGGCGAGAAGTTGCATCCGTTCATCTCCACCGGCAGCAGGTCTGAGGGCGTTCCTGAGAAGCCCAGCCTCGTCGGGAACATTATGCTGGAGCCGAGCTCCTGCGCCGTCGCCGTCATTTGCATCTCGCAGTACTCCATCGCCAGCGGGAAGAGCACCTTGCAGAGGTAGTACTCCATCACGAGCGTGCTTCTCTTCAGTATCTGGTAGAGTGCCAGCAGCTGCTCGTTGTCGAAGACGTTGATTCCGTCCAGGCACCATATTCTGTCCATTTCCACCTCAGCTGGCTGCTCCTCCACTCTGTGCGTCGCTGCGTTACTCGCCTCCTCAGCCTTCTTTGGCGACCCAAACAGGTCCTCCAGACTCTCGCTGAACTCGCTCTTCCCCTGCTTCTTAGCGCCTTCCGACGTGGCGCTCATCAGTCTAGCGCCGTTGACACCGTTCAGAACTGAAGCTCCTCCACCGCTCAGGACGTCGCTGACAGCGTTCGTCGTAGTGCCGTTCACCTTCCTGCCTTCCGCCTCTCTCGCCGACGCGCCCTCCTCCAGGTACCTTATGTAGTGGTAGCTGTTTCTGCTTCCTGTACTCCTCGCAGTCTCGTTGCTGTAGTAGCCCACTGAGTTGAGCCATCTGTTGAAGAGCTTGTACGAGGGCCTGAACTCCGTCTTGCCCGGCTCCTGGTAGAAGTTGCTGCAGAGGCTCCTGATCGTGAGCACGAAGTCCGAGAAGCGCAGGCCCTGGTAGACCGTGGACAGGATAGTGAAGCCGATCAGCACGTCCGGGTGCGAGAACTCCGAGTCTCTTGCTGGCGTCCCCTTGCCCACGAAGGGCACTGCCAGCATCCTCCTCGTCTGCGGCATGTTCGGGTTGTGCGCCAGCCCGTCCTCGATCTGCTTCAGGCTCAGGATGCCGTAGTTAACCTGGTTCACCTTCGCGATGACGTGCGGGAATATGCTGCAGAGCCACTCGCGCGTGAAGACCAGCACCTTCACTGTCTTCAGGCTGCTGCTCACGTTCTTGTTGACCACGTACTGGTACACTTCGTTGTAGCTCTCCGTCAGCAGGTTCTTCGTGCGCAGGAACTGGTACACCCACTCCACCATCAGCGGCAGCAGCTCGTTCTGGTACCACTTCGTCGAGAGGAGAATGATGTGCGGGAAGTTTGAGAGGTAGCTGTTCGCCACCGCCTCCTCGATGCAGGACCTGATTCTCGCGTAGATCTGCCCTTCGCCCTTGCCCATCTGCTGCTCCGGGTTCGCGTAGAGCACTCGCAGGATGTGCCAGGGGAGCAGCCACCTGATTTGGAACTCGCTGTTGTTCAGGTGCGAGATTGGCACCTTCTGTCCCATCGGCCAGTGCAGCTCACTCTTCAGCGGGTGCAGCAGCAGGTCGATCTCGTCCATCAGCAGCACTGCGTTGTTAAAGAGCTCCAGGATCCGCAGACACATGTCCATCTCCAGCTGCACGTCTCTGTGGTACACGTAATCGTTCCCGTCTGCCGACCCCGCGCCCTGTCCTCCCTTTTCCTTGGTCTTCTCCTTCTTCTCATCTTTGCTCTTCTTCGACTTTTCCTTGCTGCCTCCTGCCGTCGTGTGCGCCAGGTCCACCACCTTCGTGCTCGTCATGTTCCAGATGCTCACCAGCTTCTTGTGCAGGTTGTTAACTCTCCTCACCACGTCCTGCTTCAGCTCTCCTGACTCCAGCTTGTGGAAGCAGTAGACCACCTTCAGGAAGAGCGACTTGATGCTCGTCGGCGTCGCTATCACCACCGACCGCGTCTGCTTCGCCTGCAGCAGCTTCAGGTACAGCTCCGGCGTCGCCTTGTCGAAGCGCGTGAACTTGAAGGTGTACACGTTCTTCTTGATAACTGCTGAGAATGTCTCTCTCAGCGTCGCTCTCGTGAACTCCAGCAGCGAGTTCGGGCACACCTGCACGAACAGCTTCTCTCCGTCCGCCAACAGCAGCGACAGCAGCGGCCCTACTACTGTCGTCTTTCCTTCTCCCATGATCATTTGGTGGCAGCAGCTGCTGTTGCTTTTTGCGTTTTTCATGAAGTTTTGCACCAGCTCCACTTGTCTCTTGTAGAGCAGTATTCCGCAGTTGAACTCGAAGAGCAGCAGCCTCGGGTCGAACTGTATTCCCAGGGTCTCCTCGTACCTTATGTAGTGCCTTGACACCTTCAGCTTCTCCGAGAGAAGCTTTGAGGACGTTATTATCTCACACTTCAGCATGTTAACTTCCTCCTCCTTCGTCGACACCTGCCCTCCCTGCCTTCCGTAACTCGCCACTGCTCCACTCGAGAGCATGTTGTAGAACCTTCTTATTGCCTGCAGTATCGACAGCAGCAGCGATATGCACTTTGCCACGTGTATTCTTCTGTTAACTGTCAGCATGATTGCTGCTACCAGCGACAGTATCTCCTTCGTGTCCGACACGAACGGGTTAAGGTAGCGCAGACTCTGGTCTCCGTTGGTCGACACCAGACACTCCACCAGGTGCTCAAAGGTTATTGTGTTCTCCAGGCCTGCCAGCTTCCCGAACACGAAGCTCCACGCCAGGTTCCCGTCGTTGTAGTCCAGGTCTGGGAACAGCTGCTCTTCTCCTGCCTTTACGCTTTTGATTGCGTTCTTTATGTTCAGACTCACGTTCTGACTGAGCCCTCCCTTCACTGCTGAGCTCATGATCGTCTTCATGCTTCCTCCCAGCTTACTCATTCTCTCTCCTACGCTCGGACTGCTCTTTCCCTCCGGTCCTGACGCTCCTGCCGCTCCTTCCCAATTCGCGTACGTTCCTGGCGTGATAGAATTCGACTTTTGCAGCACTGTCTTTATCGACGTCTCTATGAACTGTCCGTCACTCTTAAACAGGTTCAAAAGCCTGTCCTTCAGCGTCGTCAGCTGCGTCACTCCTTTCGTCAACTGCTCCTTGTCTCCCTTGAGCGTCTTCTCTATTGTCTGCTCGTCGAATCCTACGAACGTGCTCATTTGCACCATCTGCTGCTCCTGCTGCTTCAGGTACCTCTGGTACTCCAGCTTCAGCCTCTCCAGGTACTTCTTGCACACGTCGTACTTCATGATCCAGTGCTTGTCGAGGTCAATTGGCAGCGCTACGCGTTGTTATTAGCTTATTGTCGGTGAATGAACTAACTACTGGACGGGTGGCTGTACTGGTACCCAGGTAACCATTAACTAGTAACTATCTGCCATTAACTGGTGTTCAGGCGTATAGGTGAATGAAATAACTACTGCATGGGTGATCGCATTTGTTACCCTGGTAACCATTAACTACTGTCAGGTGTATATAGGCTAACGTGCCAACTGCTAATAGCTGCGTAAATAGACTAATGCAAACTAACTACCAACCAATAGCCAAAATAAACTTACTGTTCTTCTCGCTGAAGCCGTACGCGTCGTCGTCCGACGCCCTGGTCGTCGCCGCTGCCGTGTACACGTCGCTGAGCAGCGAGTCCGATATCAGCTGCGTCGACATGTCCCGCAGCAGCTCCCTCGTGATCGTCGTCTTCATGATCGTCGCAGGCCTCATTGCGAACTCCGACCTTCCGTAGTCAGTGCTGTAGGAGCGGAACATCCAGGGCGTCGTCAGCGTCCCCCTCGGGATCACGGGGTCCGCCTTGATCACGTACTCCATTCGGTTCACCGAGCGCCCCGTCGAGTCCCAGGTGATCTCCTTGTTTTCCTCGAGCCTGCCGAACACTCGCTGCAGGTCGCCCATGAACTTGTGGACCGGCTGGTGCGCTCGCGTGAACATTGCTGCGAACTGCTTCTTCTTGCTCAGGTCCTCCGGGCACGGCGGCATGTGCGCCGCGACGCCCGGGTTCGTGCAGAGCACCTTCAGCGTCGACATCATCATGTTCTTCGCGCCCTTCTCCTTGTAGCTGATAACGCGCGTCAGCATTGCTCCCCAGCCGTGCGTAGTCTCGTTCGGGAATGTCGTCAGCGGGAATACTCCCAGCAGCAGCTCGTAGACTGTCATGAACTCCGAGATCGTCACGCCCTTCTGCAGCAGCTTGTCTATGTACTCCAGCGAGTTCGGCCCGCTCTGCATTTCGTGCGGCTTCTTGTAGCGCATCGTCGTGAATGACGTCGCTGCGTCTATCACCAGGTTCTTGTCTATCACTGACCTGTCGACGATTTCGTCGAATGTCGTCACTGTCGGCTTGCTCGGCACGCTCAGCTCCACGTCCGCGGCGACCACGTACTCTCTGATCAGCGCGTTGTTGCTCGCCTTGAGCGTGTTGAGCAGGTAGTACCTGTTCGAGAGCAGCGTGATGCTGCTGAAGTACGACTGGCAGAGCGAGAGCAGCTCCAGCTCCTCTTCTATGCTCAGCTTACAGCCTGCGCTCACCAGCCTGTTCAGGTGTATGTAGTGGCACAGCTGCTCGTGCAGCACCCAGTTAATGAATATCTTGTCGTCGTCGCCTCCCGGCCTCGGCGACTCCTTGCTCTCCTTCGCCGGCTCTCTCTGCGCCCCGAAATCCTTGTAGCTCACTGCATCCTTGCTCTGCTGATGCCCTGCTGATGTCGGTTGCGACGCGCTCTTCGTCTGTCCAGAGAAGATCGACTTGAACGTGCTCAGGCCCTTCTTGAACTTGTTCGTCGACACCGTCAGGATGTTGATCCCCTTGCTGATCGTGATCCCCTGCTTGTTCGCCGCCAGAAGGATGTGCAGTCTGCTCGCGTACGCGTCCGGGTGCGTGTCCGTGTTCGAGTCGATTTTCGATATGATTGACCAGTAGAGTATCGACTCGTCGTTCTGCACCTGGTCGAATATCATGTTGCTGCTCAGCCTGCACACCTGCTCGTACTGTCTGTCCAGGAACCTGCACATCAGCAGGTAGAGCAGGCTGCTGCTCGTCGGCACGAAGAGGAAGCATCTGCTCGTGTGCACCTTGTAGAGGTAGTGCTTGCTGTCCAGGTTGTTCAGCCAGTTCGTGTTGTGCCCGTCGTAGACCAGCTCCGGCCATCCCAGGCCCAGCAGGTAGTTGTATATCGTCTGTGCTGCCACTGACGACTGCGGCACCGTCGGGTACACTCTCATTGGGCAGCGCACTGTGCTCACCAAAATATAAAGCTCTCCGTCGTCGTCCGAGAGCAGCAGCGAGTTTTCCAGCCCTCTGATCAGCCTACTCGTCAGCGGACTCGCGTTCACGTCTCCGTAGTTCAGGTACAGTCCGTTGTACTCGTCGCAGATGTAGCGGTTGCTGTTCGCCTTCGTCGCGTCCAGTCTGAAGGTCAGACCTAGCTTCGCGTACTCGATAAGGTCTATCTTCGTCGGCGTAACGTCCGAGCCGAATGTGTTTGCCGGGCTCACGTTTGACGCCTGCAGACTCGTCTGCAGCGACCATGCCAGCACGTGCGACAGGTCGTCTAGTCTCGTCAGCGTCGCCACGAACTCTCTGATGGTTGCGTCCTTCGTGTTCTGCAGGTTAACCAGGTTGTACACTTCCTCCGTGTACTTGTTCCTTCTGCTCACCAGCGCTCTCGCGTCCGACTGCTGAAAGTAACTCGGGTCCATCGGCCCTATCGTCACCAGCTCCACCTGCAGGTAATTTTTCTTCGTCAGGTCCTGGGCTGTCGACGTGTCCTCCTCCGTCGGGTCCATCGCCAACACGTCCTTCTCCTTTTCTCCGGCCTTCCTCTGCACTGAACTCATCGGGTACCCTATCAGATCCGACGTCTTCAGGTTTTGCCAGAACTGGTACTCCTCCAGCAGGACTTGTGGAAGGAGCCCGTTGAGCAGCTTCGGCAGTATCAGCATTTCGTACTCCACGCACGTCTTGTGCCTCGCTCCTTCTCTCGCGCTCTCCTTTGCTACCTGCTGACTTTGTGCGTGTCTTATTATCAGCAGACTTTCGTCCGTCGATGTGTTACTCAGGTCTCTCGGGTCTCCCAGCACGATGCTACTCTTCTTCGGACTCGTCGTCGTTGACGTCGTCGTTATGTACCTCGGTATCGACGAGGAGAACGACATTGTCACGTCGCTGCTGTAGCACAGCGACCTGTACCATGTTCTTCCCACCTCCACTATGTCGAACACATACACGCATGGTGGCGACTTCGTCAGGTACACTTCCTTGTTTACTATTTTACTCTTTGCTGCCTTCTCTTTTGCTGCTGCCTTTTCCTTCTCTTTCTCTTTCTCCTTCTCCGAGGCCTCCTTCGACTTACTGCTGCTACTCGTTCCTGCCAGCTTCGTGATCGTCGACGCTGTGTCCGTGATGACGTTACTGATTGTGTTAAACGTGTCCGTTGCTATTCTTATCAGCCCCTCGTGTGCTTGCGGCACGTACGTCCCGCTGTAGTCCACCATTTTGCACATGCCACTCTGGTAAAACTCTTCCACTGGCACACTGCTCGTCCCACTCGCCATCGCCATGCTGTGGACACTTCCCACACTGTACTGATCTGTTGTGTACTGTGCGTACAGCATTACGCTGTCCAGCGCCTCCTCCTCTCCGTACTCGAAATCGTCGTAGAAGCTATCTGCCGTCACACTCCTCGCGTTGTTAACTCCGTCAACTACGTCTCTGTCTATGTAAAAACTCCACTTCGACGCGTATTGCGATACAAAGGGTTCCATTACGCTCGTCACCCACTCCAGCCCCTTCGGCGGCTTCGCGTACCTACACGTTTGTCAGTACTGGGTAGCAATGACTACTATTGTCGGCGGTGTTTGTACTTGTCAGTATTGCATAGCAGTAGCTATCCGCAGTATCTACCGGCGTTGATAAGTAACTAGCAATAATTAGTAACAGCCAGTAACGGGTAGCAATATCTAACACTGTTTAGACTGTGTAAAAGTACACAATTCTCTATTGTAACCGATGGTAAAATTTAACTCACTTGAACGGCGTCTTGTTCGTCAGCTGGTACTGCTGCTCCGGCGGCTCCCACTTGATCAGGTCGTACTCGCGGCCCGTCAGCCGCAGCCAGTGCCTGTTCCTGTGGAGCTGCACCGTCGCCGACTGAATCGTCGTCTTGTTCGTCACCTTCCCGAATATGTCCACGAAGTGGTCGTACTTATTCACCCAGTGTCCCAGCAGCTGCAGCTTGTTCTTCTTCAGCGAGAACTCTGCCGTCTGGAAGTTGATTTCGACGTCGCAGTGCTGCATCACCTTCATCTTCAGCCACGCCTCGTACCTGTCGAGCGGCGTCACCTCCTCCACTGTCTTCCCCTTCTTCTTCAGCTTTCGGTACATTTTTTTCCCCAGCGACTTCGACTGCTTCAGCGCCTTGTTCGTTTTCGTGATCACCTGCGTCTTCGTGTTTCCCACGAGCCCCTTGTCCTGCTTTTCCTTTTCCTCCTTCTGCTGCTGCGCCGTCGGCGTCTCCTCCTTGATCCCTGAGGCCACCTGAGAGTCGAATCCCCAGCTTCCCTGCGCCGCGTCCTCGAACTCCTCGTCTACGTAGAAGCTTTCCAGCAGCACGTCGTCGATCTCCAGCTCGTCCGAACTTGCGTTCGTCAGCTGCACCAGCGCCTTCTGTGCTGCTGACGCCTTCGTGAACCTTCCTGAGGGCGACGGCGTCAGTATCTCCTGCCACAGGTCCTCCTCGTGCCCCGACCTCGTCGCCTCTCCCGTCGCGCTCGTCGACGACAGCTGCGAGACCACCTTCACCAGCAGCTCCATCTTCGTGGTCACGTCCTTCGTCGTTCTGAAGTAGTTGAGCAGCAGGTTCCTCGAGGTCTGCATGATGTTGAACATTTCCATGTCCGGCAGGCACAGCGGGTCCTCCTCCAACTCTCCGTCCATGCCTGTGTAGTGCTCCACGTTGAACTGGTGGTGCACGAAGACGAAGAAGATGCAGCTCGCCAGCTTTATGTACAGCTGATCCGCGTCTTCTCGCGGCGACTCGCTTGCCGTCGTCCTCGCCGAGCCTCTTGATGTGCTACAGCGCGAGCTGCCACTGCTCTTCAGCAGGATAAGGTAGTTGTATATCAGCGCCACGTGCGCCATTGCTGATGCTGCTGTGTTGTGCTCGTTCGCCTGCTCCGCCTTGATCGCTCTCTTCGTCAGCACTCGTGCTGACTCTCGAAGCAGCTTGTTGATTCTTGCTTGGAAGACCTGCAGCTCCTTCAGGTTTTCCGCGCCCACTATGATCTCCGGCACGTAGAACAGGTTGTCGTAGAGCACCTCCACTTCCGGCTGATCTCCCTCCTCCTTGCTTCTGTTCGTCGCGTTCGTCGGGTCCAGGTTATACTCGATGATGACCTTGATGTAGTTGCTTATGTACACTGTCAGCCTCGTGATGAAGAGCAACAGCTTCGACGACTCTCCTGTGTACACCTGGTGGTCTCTCTGCAGCGTCAGGTTAATCATCTGCTCTATGCTGCTCAGCAGGCAGTTTGGCGCGTTCAGTATCTCGTTGTACAGCAGGCCGAGGCTCGTCGAGAGCACGTCTCTGCTCTGCACTGGTGCCGTTTGCGGCAGCTTGAAGCCTATCTTGCTACTCTGCCACGTCCCCGGCTCGAAGATGCTCGCCACCACCACCTTCTGCAGCTCCTCGCTCACCAGCGCCTGCAGATTCGCCTCGTCGCTGAAGAACTGCGTCACCAGCGGAATCCTCACGTAGCTCGCCGTCAGGTACTGCAGCAGTATTTCGCTGTCTCTTCTGCCCAGCTTCCCTCCGTAGTCCGGGAACGAGCTCAGGTGCAGCACGTCGGTCTCGTTATTGATTTCTATGTCCGTCAGGTTATGTGGGTCTGCTGCGCTCGCTATGTTCTTACTGCTGCTTCCTGAGAACCACTTCATCATCTTTCTGTAGTAGTTGACGTTTACTCCTCTTCTGTTTCCTGTCACTATCGCTCCCACCTTCAGACTCTTTCCAAACACCTTTACGCTTATTGTGCTGCTGCTGTTAAGCGTGTACTTTAGCGTGCTATCTTCCAGTGAGTACCTGCTCAGCGGTATCGAGTTCTGCGACCATCCTATCGATTTTGCCAGGAACGCCACGTCTCTCAGGTTTGCGAACTCCGGGAATATGCAGCTGAACTCGCTCGACTCGCTGATGTAGTACTTCCTTATGTCCTCCTGGTTCCTCGTGAATCCCATTTGCACTGCCAGCAGCTGCAGCAGCAGCTCGTCTCCCTTACTTATCTCCATGTTATTTTCCCACGTGAACAGCACGTTGTACTTGTCCACTGTCGGCTCCAGCGACTTAAAGTACTCCAGCACCTTGTTCCTCACGATCACCAGCATCGGATCTGTCAGCCCGTAGTACGACGACTCGTTTGCAAAATTGCCCAGGAAGAATCCAAACGATCCCACTGGTCCATCCGATTTTCCTAAAATCGTTTATTATTTTCCTGTTATTTTTATCGGATGAGGTGCCACTGCCTATCTAACCATAACTAAGCATATAACACTGCCAACCTCTCTCTTAACTAAGTTTTACACACTACCTGCCTATCTAACCATAACTAAGTATCGAACACTGCCTACCCATCTAACCACCTACCTGCCTACCTGGCTAACTATCTATCGCTAACTACATAAAACACACTAACTAGAAGTAACTAACTACCTATCTAACCATAACTAAGCGTCTAACACGGCATTTAAGTACTAAACCACAACACTAAATAAAGTTCTTACCTGAGTAGAACAGCGACAGGTACGACGGCGTGTCGATCGCGATCTTCCGCACCACCGCGTCCGTGATCGAGCAGATCGCCGCCAGCAGGATCGCCTTCTCCCCCTCGATGGGCCTCGTCTTCACCAGCGAGCAGAAGACCGCGCACAGGTGCCTTGCCAGCAGCTGCAGCAGCCTCAGCAGGTCCAGCTGCGTCTCCCGCAGTATCTCCATGCTGTTCCAGAAATCCACTCGCACGTCTGGCGCCTGGTCCACTGAACCGGCGTCCGACCCGTTCGTCGCAGGCCCTGAAGTCTGCCCCGACCGTGCTTCCGCCGGCTGCCTCCTCGGCAGCGGTATCGGCAGCAGATCCAGGACAACGTGCTTGATCAGCTGGTAGCGCCATGCGTACGTGTAGGGCATTGCGTCCCTCTGGTTACTCAGGATCGTGCACGTCTGCACGCACTCCCGCAGCACCTTGCAGACGTCCGTGTAGTCCTTCACCGGGTAATCCACGCTCGTCAGCTCCACCGGCAACAGCAGCAGCGACTTCACTGTCCCCTTCGCCAGCTCGTTAACGTTCGCGCCGTCGAGCCTGAACTTTCCGAAGTTTTCAAACTCGAAGTTCAGGCCGAAGTTGCTTCCTATTGCGCACATTTTCCTGTCCATTGTGCACGAGCCCTTTCCCATGCCCAGCAGCTGATTCGGAATGAGTTCGTGGAGCTTCTTGTTGATGCTGTTAACTAGGTAGCAGATCAGGCTGTACAGCTCCTTCCTCGTGTTAACTCCTCCCGACATGCTCACCATCTTCGTGCTCACCTCCTCGTCTCCTGAAGTCTGGTATATGCTGTTTGAGAGGTGCGCCGCCAGCTCTATTGTGAGCGCGTCCTCGTCGATGTCGATCAGCTTCTTCTTGCTGCTTTCTGAGAGCAGGGACTCTGCTGCCATCATGGTCAGCTTTTTGCAGGAGAGCTGTATGAAGAGCACTGTGCTGCGGTGGCCCAGACTAGCCAGAGCCTCCTTAGCCGTCAGCTTTTCCATCTCCTCGTAGATCAGCAGGCACGTCGACAGCTGCAGCATGATGAACACCAGATCCACTTCCGGCGCCTCAACTCCGTTTTGCAGCAGTATGATCTCCACCAGCGCTGACAGTGCGTCTATCATCATCGCTGGCTTATATGTGTTAACTGGCACGTCGAACCACACTCCTCCCAGGTTCTTGTTGATCTCCATCGACAGGCTTCTTGCGCTCTCCGTCTTCGTCTGCTTTGACTCGTGAGACTCGTGCAGCTGCGTGAACGCTTCTATCAGCAGCTTCTTGTTCCCGTCGTCTTGCGTCGTCTGCGCCGTCTGCTGTGTCGGCTTCACGTTCTTCAGGTTGTCCACTCTCCAGTTTAGCGGCAGCGACTTGTTGTTAAGGAAGGGGAGCAGCACCGTATACAGGATCTCGTAGTTGTGCGTGCTCGGCACATAGAGCAGTCTGTAGAGCATGAACCAGAAGGCTGAGTGCAGCAGCGCCTCTGGCTTCACGTCTTTAAGCACCAGCGTCGCGTCTCTCTGCAGCGTTCCCAGCTTCGTTCCCTTGTTTACTCTGTACGAGTGGTACTTGAGGCCCAGCCCTCCCGTGTTGATCACGACGAACATGTAACTTCCCGTTCCTCTGAGCTTGTGCACTGCGTAACTCAGCTGTTCTGCTGGCGTGTTTTCCGAAAGCAGCACTCCTCCCGGCACCAGTATCCACTCGTCCTCCTGCAGGTCTCTCACTCTGTTGATCATGCTGAATATGAAGCCGTATAGCAGCGAGTAGTTTCCGCTGGCTGCTGACGTCACTGCGTCCTGCAGGTGCTGCCACAGGATGCTGTCCGTCGTGCTGATAACCTCCTTCGACTTCAAAATGCTCTTGTACACTTGCGCGTTAATCAGCGTTCCGTTTTTTTCGAGCGTTTTGTTGATGATTCTCACCATGTAGTTCACTGCTGCGTTAAGGCTCGCTGATGTCGACAGCAGTTGCGCCGGTACCACTGTTCCCAGGTTGAACGAGAGGAATTCGTTGCAGACCTGCTCCATGAAACTCTGTTCCTTCCAAATCCAACTCATTATCGTCGATGTGTACTTTCCGATACTCTTTCCTTTTTCCTTTTAAACACTCATTACCTTTTTACTATTTACATTAAATTTTAAATTGACTAGGAAGATTTATCTCTTTTATTTTATTTTTTATTTTTTTACTTTACCTTGGATTTTTAGATATCTCCTTACAATTACTTTTTTTTACTACAACTTTGATTTTTTCGATTTATATTATACAGTTTACTTATTTTTTTTTACTTTTTTCATTAATTATACCTATAAACATTATTATTTTTTTGATTCTTTATTGTTTCTTTATCTTGTGTAGCCCCAAGTTTTATCTATCTCTTTTATTTATTTTATTTATTTACACATTTATTTACTTTTTTTTTATTTTACCTTTTTCTTTTTTATTATTTTATTTTATTTATATTTTTTTATTTTATTATTTTTTTATTTCATTTCTTTTATTTTTTACGATCTTTTTTTATTTTTTATTTTTATTATTTTTTATTACCAGATCCTTTTTATTACTTCTTCTATTATTTATCTTTTATTTTTTACTTTTTATTTTTTATTTTTATTTTGTTACTTTTTTATTTTTTCTTTTTTGTCTTTATTACTCTCATATTCTCATTTTTTTTATTTCTACTCACTTACTCTTTCATACGTTTCCACTTTTACTTTTTATTCTATTATACACTCTATATAAATCTATTTATTTTATATTACATTATTCTCTTATTTACATTAATTTTTTCTTCCTTTTGTTTTTGTTTCCAGTAACACAATCTCTTTCCTCTTTCCCTTTACTTTCTCTTTCCTCCTCCTCTTCCATCTGTTTACGATGGTCTATTGTGCATTGACCTTCCTGCTTTAATTACTTCATCGACCAGTAACAGCTGTTCTGCTACTGTGGTTGCGATGGTGAACACTTGTAGCTTCACGCTGTAGTTATCCCATATTCCTTCTGCTGCTGGTACCATGTACTTTCCTGTTTCCAAGTCCAACCCCAACACTCTTCCTGACTCTCTTACTTGGTCCAACAGCTCCAACACTACTTCCTTTCCGTCCAACCCTGCGTTATCTGCCAATGTTTTCGGCAACACCAGTAAGCTTTCTGCAAACACCATTACTCCGTACTTTGCCTTTCCTCTTACTTCTTTCGAGTAGTCCTGCAGTTATTTATTTATTTACTTATTTAGTAGCTTAGTTTGTGTGTTGGTTATGATTTGTTTGTGTTATTACTTAGCAAATTAACTAACAGCCTAACCAGCAAATTAACTAGCGGCTTGCTTGTTGCTTACCATCAGGTCGTTGTACAATGACAGCTCTGTCGCTCCTGCTCCTGGCAGCACTCTTCTGTCCTCGATTGCGTTTTTGACCACCCGCAGCCCATCTCTGATTGCGTCCTTGATCTGGTTAATGCTGTACTCGCTGCTTCCCTTGATCAGCAGCGTGCAGCTCTTCGGGTCCCGCACTCCTTCCACGAATGTGTACTTTTCCTCGCCCACTGCCACCTCGTAGACCAGGTCTGCGTATCCCAGGTCCTCTTCCGTCAGGTCCTCCACTGCGTTGCAGGGCTTTCCTCCGCAGCATAGCGTCAGTCTTTCCATGTTTCTTCTCTTCACTCTTCGCAGCGCCATGATTCCCTCCTTCGCCAGCATGTCCAGTGCCGGCGGGTCTATTCCCTTCTGGTTAAACACGCAGAAACTGTTGTCGTTTCCCTCGCACACTTTCTGCTTCAGCTGTATTATCTTCCTCACCTTTTCGTCTGTGAACTCTCTTTCCGACCTTGCCATCGCCTCTCTCTTTTCTGCTGACTCGTAGTAAAAGTTCGCGTTCACTTCCGACTTTTCGTACTCCAGACTTGCGTTAAGCGTCAGTATGTATGCCTTTTTAACCTTCTTCGGCATGTCTGGGTGCCTCACTCCGTGGTCCATCACCATTCCTCTCACCAGTCTCGTTTCCGAGTTGAACCTATGCTTCATTGTCAGCACTTCCACCATAAACAGGTCCAGCTGCTTTTTCGGCTCATATATTATCTTCACTGCCTCCAGCACTTCCTCTGCTATGTGTATTGCCAGCTTATATGGCAGCTTCGTGCATATTGACGTCTTCACTATGCTTCCCACCATCTCCCAGTCGATATCTCTCCCTTCTTCTTCCGACGTCTTATTGTAGATTGGCATTCCCAACGACGGCAGCAGCTCCGTCAGCTTCTTCAGACTCAGGTCGAATCCGTCGCACAGGTACTTCGGGTGCACGTTCTGGTACAGTATGTACTCTTCTGCGTTTTTCATCAGGCTTGTTGAGAACAGCACGTTGCTCGTCGTTCCGTCTCCCGTCACTTCGTCCAGTGCTGAGGCTGCTCTGCACAGTATCATTGCCGTTGGGTGTTGTATCATCATCTCGCTCAGCAGCACGCTTCCGTCCTTCGTGATCTTGATGTTTCCTGCTCCGTTGACCAGCATTTTACACGTTCCCTTCGGCCCCAAATTACTCTTCAGGATGTCGAACAGGCTCTTCGCCGCGTGGATGTTCGTTGCCATTGCGGCTACTGCCTGGAGGCTATCCGCTCTGCTATTTAATATATTTACTGACATTGTCGTTTCTATTAATTTATTTTATTTACAGAGAATCCAATATTGTGAAACTAGAGTTAAAATTTATTATTTGAGAAGTATAAACATTATATGGGAACTGGATGTACTTTGGGTGTCTCTATGAAATCCCACTAATTTATTCTTAAATACTCAGTCCCTAGTTACTTACTTATTAAAATATACAAATTGTCACAAATTTCTTAAATGTGATAACATAATAAGGTGTTTATAGGGTGACCAATCTACTTACAGGATTCCATACACTATCGTTTCTTATTATCCATTTTTCCCCTATTTTTGTACATTAGACTTTATTTTTTATCGCAATTTTTTCATTTGAATGTAGTTTTTCTGATTTTTGTCCTTATTTTACAAAATGTGTTACAATGTTCTTGTCGACCCTTTTGCCGGCTCGTTTTTCTCTTTCGGCAAGGTTCTTTTCCACTTGTCCTAAATTTAAAACCATCAAGCTTACTGATAAACCTCCGTTTCCTCTTTTGAAACACAGTGCTACTGTTTTTTCAAATTTTGGCCTTCATAACATTCTTCTTGACGGCAGGTTACTTCTGACACCTTTTGGAAACACTTTATCCACCAGTAGCTTGTCTCTTGCTACCTTGATTAGGGATGAATTTGCTGCTAAGGCTAACCAACTAACTCGTTTTACTGACTTTCCTTACACCTTGCTACTTTCTAATTCCCTTGATCTCACCAATTCTGATATGTTTCGCCATATCAGGAGCTTAAAGGAATCTATTAGCACTGACACTGTTCTTTTCTTTGAGAAGGCCGATTTGACTAGCCAGACTGCTTCATCCATTCCTGATTTAGATCATCTTTCTGATGCTAAACTTGATTCTCTCAGGGATTTTGACCTCAATTTGATCCAAAATGTTTTTTTCAACCCTGTTTTAGAGCTTTTTTCCAGTTCTTTCAGTGTTTCTCAATTGGTTACTAGTGATAACATTTCCAAAACTCCTCAACAGTGTCCTGACACTATTTCTTTTATTAACTCCTTTTTGGACTCTCTCAACCCCTTTCAGCTTGTTTCCGCTCTCAGCGCTCACCACAACTTAAAATCGATCATTTTAACTATTCTTTTTCTCAAGGAGCTAATTTCTTCTCACAGGGCCTTGAGGGTCAGTCGCATTGAGGAGACTGTTCAAAGTTCCCATTGGGGTGTCACTGACACTTTTGAGCTTGAGGAGGCCACTATGCTTTCGCAGCTTGACAGGTGCTTAAACTTTTACAAACTCAACTCTTAATATCGTATTCTGTGTGTATGTGTATTTGTATATGTGTATATATATGTTTTCACTTATACATGTATATACTAGTGTGCATATGTATCCACTTATATATATATATATATACTTTGTGTATATGTATGTGTATGCTATTGTATGTATACGTATATACATATACGTATACATTAACAGGTATGGATCCTGTATACATAAATACGTATGTACATACATACATACATACATTTCCTGTGTTCACATTGCCATATATATATGTAATCTCTTTACTGCGTATATTTGTGTGTGATGTGTATGCTTATTCGTGTATGTGTGATGTGTATGCTTATTGTGTATATATGCTGTGTCTGTTTGTTGTGTGTTTACTGCGTATATTTGTGTATATTTGCGTATATATGCAATTATTTTAAAGCGTATATGCTGTGTATGCTTATTCGTGTGTGTGGTTAGAGTGTTGTCACTGTCTTCGCCAGGCCACGCGGTATGTCGGGGTTCCTTCCCGCGAGCAGTGCTATTTTCGAGGTGATGATCTGGAACGGGATCAGCGCCAGTGCTGGCGTCAGCGCCCCTATGTTCGGCAGGTGCACCACTATGTCTGCGAAGTCCACCTCCTCCGCCATGTCCGTGAAGGCTATGATGTAGCTTCCTCGCGCCTTGAGCTGCATCGTTGCGCTCAGCGTCATTTCCTTGTCCTCCGACGTGATGATGCTGATCGTCGGCGTTCTTTCCTTTTCTATGATCATTGCGTAGTAGCCGTGCTTCATTGCTCCTGACAGCACTCCTTCCGTTTGTATGTACGCCACTTCCTTCATCTTCAGCGACGCTTCCAGCGCTGCGATGTGTCCGCATCCTCTTCCCAGTATGTACACGACCTTCTCAGACACCAACTTGTGTGCTATTTGATCATATCTTGGGTTTGCCTGCAAATTTAATTAGCTAAGTTTATTTTAAATTTTAAAAAGATTTCCATTAATTTTTCCAAGTACTCCACTATTACTATACACAATAGGTGTTACCAAACCAAACTGATATCTAAATACCGTTTTTACTGTATATAAATACTATCAGTTATTGGCCGCTAACTGCTATCTAACTATTACGCTTTTACCGTATCTAACTGCTATCCCTAATAGCTACTGCCTGTTCCTACCTTGAGCATGTGCGTCACTGCTGATGGGAACATCGACAGCGACCTGCACAGCGACGAGATGCTGTAGTTTGCGCACGAGCCGTAGTGCTCCACGTACTTGCCCTCCTGGAATGCCTCCAGCAGCGCCGGGTCCTCCGTCGGCGTGTCCGACAGGCTGTTGATGTACTCGCCGTCGAGGCTCATCGAGTACTCCGTCTTGTCGTCCTCCTTCGGCGTCTCCGCGCTCGCAGGGCTTCCCCCGTTCGCGTTTTGCACTATGTACAGGCCGAACATGAGCAGCGTCACGATTTGCGCCGTCACTGCCTTCGTCGAGGGCACCGACTTCTCCCTTCCAATTCTCAGGTGTATTGTCGAGTCCGACGCTCTCTCCAGCGAGGAGTGCAGCGTGTTGATCAGCGACACGTTCAGCGTGTGCCTGTTAATCTTCTTTATGTAGTTGGAGGCCAGGATGCAGTCCAGCGTCTCTCCGCTGTTCGAGATGTGCACCACTGTGTTTCCCTCGTCGTAGTACCTGTACAGCGTCAGGTCTGACGCGTCATCCACTTCCACCATCTCGAAGAAGTTAAGCTTCTGCAGTATCTTTGCCACGTACGAGGCAGCGTGGTGGCTCGAGCCGCATGCCACGAAGAGCAGCCTCCTCGTGCTCCTCAGCTTCCTGTCCACTTCAGGAGTCAGGTTACTGAACCTGAAGCCCAGCGCTGCCAGATCTAGTCTGGACAGCAGCATGTTCTCCTTGTACGGGTCTCCTCCCAGCACTGAGAGGCTGTCGTGCCCCTTGTACTTTTCCTTCAGCTCCGCCAGCTCCTTCAGGTCTCCTTTCGCGTCGCTCCAGTCGATCCCTTCTCCCAATCCCACGTTAAGCATGCTTATGATGATTCTTCCCAGGTACATCTGCTCCGATATTTCCTTCATGTACCAGTTTGCGTACGGTTCGTGCGTGTCCTCGATCACTTCGTGCTCCAGCTTCAGCAGCTTCGCCTCTCTGTAGTAGGTTTCCACGTTATCCAGTGAGAGCTCGAACACGTCTCCGTCGTTCAGCGCTATGCAGTCTCTCGCGTACTTCATGAACACTGTCGGCTCCGAGCCCACGTAGATCCCCTTCTTCGAGCGCGCGAAGAGCAGCGGCGCCTCGTGTGCTGCTACGAACAGTGAGTTCGGGTAACTCGTCGACATCATACACAGTGCCCACGTTCCCTTAAGCTTCTTGATTGTGTTTTTGAACGCTATGTACAGGTCTCCCACCTTCTCGTACTCCAGTCCTACAAATATCGCCAGTGCCTCCGTGTCGCTGTCCGGCAGTTTAAATTTACTTTCTTCTTCTTCTTCTGAGCAGTATTCGTCTTCGCTTACTCCGTTCTCTAACTCTCTCTTTCTCGTCTTCTCTTCCTCTGCGCTGCATTCTTTTATCTTTTGCTTTATCATCTCCTTATAGTGCTCCGTGTACACCTCCTCTATGTTACTTATCGTTCCGTTGTGCACCAGTGCCAGGTTCCTCGCCAGGTCGACGTGCGGGTGTGAGTTTTTGTCTGACGGTTTTCCCACTGTTGCCCAGCGCGTGTGTCCTATTCCTACTCTCGACGGCGAATGTGTTGCCAGCACCTTCTTCTTCAGTATGTTGTACGAGTCTGCTGGTGTTCCCACTGAGCAGCATTTCGTCACCAGCAGCTTCCCGTTGTCCAGCGTGCATATTCCGCACGAGTCGTAGCCTCTGCTTTTCATTGCGTTGATTCCGTGCAGTAACACTTCGTTCGTGTTCTCGTAGCCCAGGTATCCCACGATTCCGCAACAGTTTGCCAGGAAGCGCCTATATTTTTATTATTTATGTCATATTATCTCATTTATACTTATAATTATCACTTGGTTAAATGTTTACTAAACTATTTTTAATTTTTCATATATAAAACATCTATGTCATTACCATAAACTATATAGTTAATTTTTCTAAAATTACATATATTTCTTACCTTCTTTTAATCTTAATGACATCACTACATTCATTTTGTTTATTTTTACTTGTATAATTAAAAATATCAAATACGAAACTCATTTTATATGTTTTATACTAATACTTTTGTTAAATCCAAAACAAAACTGGCATTAAAAATTTTAAAACAATTGGAATCCTTAATTATACTTAGAATTGTTATGTTGATGTATAATATTTATTCTTGTTCTCGGGTCGTAACAAAGATAAAACGAGGTACAATTCTATATTAAAAATCACTACTTTTACATAAAAGTTACCAATTTTTTAAATGTATATATATTCTTTGACAACTTTGCTTTATATCTTTACAAATTGTATATTTTTTTGTTCTAGTATATGGCCAAAGTGATTGTGTGTTTCACGCTGTCGTCCTACAATACATAATTTAGTGTTTATAATGGACAAAAAATGTTTGAATAAATCTTGGTATAAAAACAAATCGATCTGCGTGTAATTTAAATAATTTTATAGTTTTATTAATAAAATTTTAACTGTAGTTTAAGACTTTTCATTCTGACCTTTTCCCCATTCGGTAATTAAAAAATTCGATATTTTATAAATTGTGACCAGGATTTATTTTTTTCAAGTTATATTCACCTTATATTTGTACTGAATGCACATTTCGGACTTTTTGAGTAAATTTGGGCACGTTTATATCCCTTAAGTTTGATTGTTCCGTACATATATTTTGTTAAAATCGCTTGATCCCGCCCCGTTTTAATTATTACTGATAAATTTATGGTTTCATGAAAATTCCTTAATCCAAATCGCAGTAAATCGTATTTTAGTTTCTCATTACTTGTAAACACTGGACTGTGTTGGCAGTTCGCCTTTTTAACTTTTGTGTACTTTAGGATAATTTTCAAATTTCGATCCAACTTACTGAAATATTGTTAAATTATTTTTTTGCTAGTTCTAAGGGTGTACACTTGAACTGGGTAATACTATTTCGTTTATTCTTTTACGAACGCACTTTAATTTGTATTTATAGACTTTCTCACCAAATCGTGATTTTTTTAATTATAATAGTAATTGTATAATATGGAAGGACGAATGAACCTAACTGACGAGGAAAATGAGCTTTACACGAAGCTCTTTGTTCAGTGTGACCTGGACGGCTTTGGCTACGTTTCCGGAAACGCCACCTCTGAGCTTTTCAGGAGCTCGGGCCTGAGCGACGATGTTCTTTTCAGCATCTGGGAGATTGCAGATAAGACGAATAGCGGCCAGCTCGACTTCTCCGGCTTCTGCGTGTGCGTGAGGCTGATCGGCCATGTTCAGATTTACGGGCCGCACGCCCTTCGCGACTGCGACGTTCTGATGAACAAGACCCCCGAGGAGCTGCCTTTCTTCTCTTATCGCGGTCCCTCGTACTCTAATGTGAACCAGAGTCACTACGAAGTTGACCCTGCCCTGTACTTCGTTTCGGCTGCTGACCTCGACGGCTACAAGTACACCTTTCTCCAGCTGACCCCGGACTTGAACGACTTTTTGCTCGGCGAGGACGCCAAGAACTTCTACCTCAATACTACCAATCTTTCTCAGGACGACTTGATGCACCTGTGGACCCTTGCGGACATTGACAAGGACGGCAGGCTCAGCCTCCGCGAGTTTTGCGTGATGCAGAAGCTCTGCGAGTGCCTGAAGCTGTACGGAGCCATGCCTCAAGTGCTTCCCAACCCTCTGCTCCAGTT
This sequence comes from Theileria orientalis strain Shintoku, assembly GCF_000740895.1. Taxonomy (NCBI): domain Eukaryota; phylum Apicomplexa; class Aconoidasida; order Piroplasmida; family Theileriidae; genus Theileria; species Theileria orientalis. The sequence goes on along the minus strand of NC_025261.1, from coordinate 2,135,038 downwards.
CCTCGACGACTTCTTCCCCGAGTACACGGCGTTTGAAGACGGGAAGGTCCACGGCACCTACTCGCCGCCTCAGGAGGCCGGAACCACTAAACTGCCCAGTGACGCCGATCTGAATCAACGCGCCACTCAGGCCACCAAGGTCATCGGCGAAAAGGGCGTTAGGAGCGAGGCCTTCGTCGGAAATGAGCACGCCGACCTTTCCGCAGCTCCTCGCTCCCCTCCCCTCGTTACCAACGAGCTCATCGTCCAGTGCGAGAACCTGCTCAACACCCTGAGGGACGCAATCAACTCCGAGCAGAGTGGGCTCGATGCTGCCAAAAGGGAGGCCTCCGAGGTCGAGACGAAGCTGAAGAGCGACACTAAGACTCTGGAGAACCTCCTCACTGAGTACAGGTCCCTCGTCGGCGACAGCCAGAACACCTCCAAGAGGCGCTCGCTTCTCAACAACAAGCTCTCCATCATTCAGGAGCAGATTCAGGAGATGCGGAACCAGATTCAGAACATGCGCGTCGGCAACGTCGCCCTCAGCAGCAACATTGACAAGAACAACGAGGAGCAGTCGCTTCTTCAGAACACTCGTCAGATGTTCCTGAAGCAGCTCGACGACGAGACTAACCTGCTCAAGCTCGAGGAGCGCGAGCTCGGTGAGATGTCGAACACTCTGCAGCAGCTTCGTCGTCAGCGCGACCTTTTGAGCGAGAAGAGCAACCAGCTTCGTGAGTGCCTTTCTCAGTCCGAGAACGCCACCAAGACCATGCTTCGTTCCATTCAGCTTCAGCAGGGCAAGATTCTCTCCGTCCGGAACGAGCGCATTAGTCTTTTGGAGGAGAAGCTCAAGCTGACCAACGAGATAAATCGCTTAAACAACTCCGACAACAACCTCAACTCCAGCAGTCAGAATCCCGCAGTAGGAGGTGCGTTTTACCTACCTGCCTTATCGTTACTTATCTTATCATTTACCGACCTCGTCAATATTTACTTACCTATTTTATTACAATCATCTACTCAAAAATCATTGCCTTTACCTACCTACACACCTATTACTTGTTCTAAATCCTCTTTAGGCTTCGGCGACAACTCCGTTTCCAGTGAAAAGCAGCCTTCTAAGCCTGTGGGCAGAAACTTAAACCTAGATAAAAAGGGCATTCGTGTCTCCTCTATGAACCTTAAAGTTGGCGATGAGTTCCCTCAATAGCCCACATTCGTGTAACATAGTATCGTTTTAATGTATTTTACATTTTACTTCAACGTTCGCACATTCTTATTTTTATTATAACTTTTGCATCTCTCCGTCAATTATGTTTGGTTTTACTGATTTGTTTATTTCTACGAATATCTAAATGTGTCCATAAATATTACATAAATGTACCCATAGATATTACCCAGATGTGTCCATAAATATTACATAAATGTACCCATAGATATTACCCAGATGTGTCCATAAATATTACCTAAATATGTCCATAGATGCGTTATCGGTGTGTGTACTCAAATGTGTACTATATTACTGCGGCTTCAGTGCCTTCTGCTGTCTTCTCTTCTCCCTCTGCCTCTTCCCTCGCGAGTACGTCTTCTTCTTCACCTTAACTTTTTTTTCCTTCGTCCTCTCCTCCTTTTCGAACCTCGTGTCGATTGTGTACTCGCACTGCAGTGTCTTTGGCTGGTAGAGTGTGCTGTTGTTTGAGAAGAGCTGCTGCGTCTTCGTTGCGATGTTGTGGTCCACTAGCTCCACGAACGCGTACGGCTTCTTCTTCTTCACCTTTGTTCCCTGGTCGTCCTTCGTGTACGTGTCTCCCTTGAATAACTTAACTTCCACTACTCCTCTGTTTTTCATCTTCCTGATCTTTTGGTACTCAGTCGAATCCAGTACGTTTTTCAGGTGGTTCAGTATCACTTCTCTCAGGTCATTGCTGTTTATGTTTCCCGGTAGGTTTTTTATGCACAGTCCTGCAAATTTAATTTATTTTTCGTGACAGCGTTAACTTTTCTAGTTTAGTCTAATTTAATCATTGTTTTAGTAGTACGGTGTAACTATGGTACGTATCTGCTATAACTGTTGTTGTGTAGCTATATGGTCTATCAACTGTGTTTCTGTGGCACTGGCCTCGCTTACTTTTGGGGTTCACGTAGGTGTTTTTCTGGCGTATCTTCTCCAGCTTCCGCTCCAGGTACTCCTTCAGCCCCTCACGCTGCTCAGGCGTCATCTTCGCGTACTCCGGCGACTCCTCCGAGGGCACTCCCACCATCAGCAGGTGCATGTTCTTCCCCTCGTTGTACTTCCTCAGCTCCTCCTCGTCCCTGTGCTGCTTCAGCGCCTTTGCTCTCCCCTTCGCCAGCGCGCCGTCGACCTTGAGTCTCCTTCCCCTCAGCGTGAACCCTATGCCCAGCGTCGGCTTTTCGCTGCTCAGCTGCTCGTCTCGCAGTAGTGCCAACTTCTCACTCTCGAGTATCTAAAAAAGGTTTAAAGCCGGTGACTGGTTTATCAGTTATCTTCCTATTCGCACTTCATAAACTGTTCTACTCATTCTCACCTTCTTTACGTCCTCCTTTCTTTTAAATCTAACGAATGCTGTTCCTTTACTTTTTTTATCTTCGTTGAGTACGATTTTTGAGCTCTCCACTTCCCCGAACTTCGAAAAGTACTCCGACAACTCCGCTTCCGTGCAGCCGTAGTCCAGGTTTCTTACAAATATTGTATCTTCCAGATCCTCTTTGCTCTTCTCACTCTCGACTGATCCCTTGGCACTACCATCCTCACTACTCGACTGTTTTCCCACTTTTTTCTTTTTTCCTCCTCCTCCTGTTTCTCCTTCACCTAATCCTCCGCCAACAGCCATTCCATCGCCTGCTTCTCCTTCACCTGAGTCTCCGTCAACAGCCATTCCATCATCAATCATTTTTTCATCTGTTGATCCATCATCAATCATTTTTTCATCACCCATTCCTTCTGCCGGGTCTTCTTTGCTCCCTTCCTTCTTCGGGTCATACAGCTGCTTCGGCAACGACATTGAGAGCTGTATTTTTCTCTTGTTAAACATTCTTCCGTTTAACTCGTTGATCACCTTCCTCGCCCTTTCCAGCGACGAGAAGCTCACGAATGCGAACCCTTTTGCTTTTGACGGTCTGTGCACCTTCACCTTTTTGTCGTAGCGCCTAAAATACTCCAGTATGTCCTCCTCCGGCGTTCCAAAGGGCAAATTCCTCACGAACACTCTCGTGCTATTTCGCGTTGCTGCTCCAAACAATGCCATTTCCGTGTGCACCTTCACCAACGTTTCCTGCTTTTTCTTCAGCAGTGGTATTCTCGAGTTATTCAGGATCGCGTTCGCCTTCACGCACTCTGCCACTGTCCTAAACTCCAGCTTATATTCTTCCTTCCTTTTACTAATCTTAAATTCTATGCTTATTCTTCTCTTCAGTCCTTCTTCCACTGCCTTTTCATCGTACTCCTCTGGTATTCCGTACAACCTCAGGTGCTTGTAGTCTGTCTTCACCGTCTCGTAGTAGTCCATCTCTGCCACTTTCAGCTTCTGCTCCCCGTGTTCGTAATTGTTATAGTGGCGCAGGTACCTTTCCAGTATCTTCTTATCGCTGAATGAGACTACTATCTTGTTCGGCCTCATGTTTACCTTCTTATATTCTCCCAGCTCTTTCGCGTTTGAATCCAGCAGCTTCTTAAACTCCTGTATTGTTCCTTCGAAATTCCTAAACTTCAATTTGTACACTTTTCCGTCCTTCTTTCCACCCTTCCTTCCCTTGCCACTCTCCTCTACGCTTTCCATTTTTTTCAATTGCTCATTTTCTTTCGTGGATTCCTTGTTTTCAGGTTTCTTTTTTTTTCTTTTATTCTTTTTTCCCTCCACTGTGCTCTCATCTCCTCTTTCACAACCCTTAGCCCTTAACAGTGATGCTGGCAACTTCTTAACTTGCTTATTTATTCCTTCCTTTATGCTTTCTGGCACTACTCCCTTTTGTTTTACCATTTTTACCTGTTTACTTTTTCCAAATGTTTTTCCAAAAATGGATCCGGTGTTTTCTCGGTCAATCCCACATCAACTGGTACTCCTTCGTATGTTTCCACCTGTAAATTTTTATTTTGGTGTTACGAAGGTTAATGTGATTTTCTTATCTCACGGCTTACCTCCAGAAAGGTTACTTTTTGCACTGAGTTTTGTATTCTTTCTTGCAGTGGCAATTTGTTTATGTTTTTTACCAGGGTCGCTGGCCCCTGTCTGTACACTTTGTCGAATCTATATACGTTCAAACTTCCTGGAACCTAACACACTTATTGATAACTTATTTCTCCTCACCTGTATCTTTCTCCATAAAGTTGACATTTTTATTTGTGTTTAACTATTTTATTCTAAATATCCGGGTGTACAATATATGTACTTAATGAAGCTGCTCCCCATCTCACACTCTCTCAGCTTCCCTTTACTCCCATCTATCTATGTATGTATAGTGAATTTATAATATTAGAGTATTAAGGTTTCGTGTAATTCCTATTTACACTCTTTTCGACCTCAATATGTTCACCATTTCTGGTGTCAACTTGGTCAACCCCTTCTTGGCCTTCTTCGACATTTTCCCGTACTTTTCTAAAAAATTAATTGTGAATTATTTAATTATTTATTTCTTACTTGATCCGACGATGATGATATTGTTTCCTGCTGATTTGATCTCGTTTTCGATCTTCCTTTGTCTCTTGATTCTGATCTGCTCTCCTTTCTTTATTCTATCCTCTCTGTTCTTCTTTATTATTTCACTTGACTCTTTTGCGATTTCCTTGATTTCCTCCTTTTTAATTTTTGATTTTAACCATTTTTCTCTGATTTTATCCTTTGAGAGTTTCCATGCATTTGGTGATATTATACATCTTATTGGTTTTACTATTTTTTTCCACACTCTTCCCGATAATCTGGTTCCTTTAATATCTAATTCGCTTTTGATTGCCATCTTTTCGCCTTTATTTCGTTTACTTGAATTATTTATTAATTTTTTCTCTTCTTTTTGCGATGTGCCTGTGTTCGTAATATTTTATATTTTTCCTTTCAAATTATCTACTAATTATCAAATCTTTCGATTCAATAATTTGTCTATTAGAATCTGCGGAGAAAAATTAATTTATTTTCTAAATGTTGTATTGTGCCTTACAACATTCACCTCACCATTTTAATATTATGTTTTCATAAAGCTCGTATGTATTCCTCTAAAATATTTATTACACATTTGCATTTTTTTATAAAAGAAACTTTCACACGTGTTTAATATTTTTTTTCTCATTTACTTTTTTTTTATCTATTTACATTCCACATCCCCTTCTCTGTTCTACTCGTTTTTATACGTTTTTTTGTTCACGTCCTTTTAATTAGACTTTTAAAGACTTTGTATATTTTCATTTCTTTTATATACATTCCTTTTTTCTTCTTTTCGTCTGTTTAATCAGTGCGACACTTTCTTCTTCATTCTCTACGTTCAGACATCCAGCTTATTCACCAATCACCTTGATGGCTTTGTCCAGTTACATTTAATTAGATATTTCCTTATTTTTAAATTCAAAGTTTATTTTTGTATCTGATTTATGCTTTATTTGTACACACTCGCTTTTCCATCTTTCTAGTTACTCTCGTTTTGCTGCAATGGAGCTCCAAAACATTTTTTTCTGCTTACTCGAATCTTATGCTCTAGTTTATCTCGGTTCCAAACTAGTTTATTCATACAGGTTCAACTCCCATGCTTCCAAAACAAGTTTGTATTTTATTCACACACTCATCTTACTTTTTCTTAGAGCTTCAGAAGAACTCTTCTGGGAGGCTGCCTTTCCAGTTTCTCGATTTTCAGGGGTATGGTTCTCCCACTTTCGCTCAAATTGGCGCCTTTTTCACTCCAACTCCCACTATCGATCGTCTCGGCAATGACATTTACTCCTTTTTGCAATCATCCCCCTCCTCCATGGGCGTTGACCACGATATTGTTAAGCTTTCTGACAAATCGATTAAATTTCGTGCGTTTCCACCTTCCTCATTTTTTTCAGGTGTCTCTGGCTTCGTTGATGGTCTCGTTGACGGCAAGCCTCTCACCATTCTCGTTGGAACTACTTATGGCAATCGATTCGACATTCTTCTTGAAAAGGTCGTTTCTGCTAGTGACAACCGATTTTCCTTCCCTCTTCCCAGGGGCAAGTTTTACATTAAGACTGAGGGCAGTGGTTACTTCATTCCCGGCGTCAAAAGGGTCATTCTTCCCTGCAAGTCTGATAAGTGCAAATTTGTAAACGACGCTTTCACTGACTCCATCGGGGTTCAGCTTGCTCCTGATGACGGCTCTATTTACACTTATAATTGGAAACTTCAAAACAGTTCTCAATTCGGCATAGAATCCATCAACAAGATTCCTCAGGACGAATCTTCTCTTCTCTCTCCTCAGTCTACTGTCTTATCACATGTCGACGCCTCGGACGCTGCTGCCAAGCTAAAACTTCTGTTTGGTGTTGAGCTTCACGGGATTTGGGGGTCTGAATATGCCAACAGGCTCTTGAGCGTTTTTCTCAAGTTCGATTTTCTAAAGCGAATTGACTCTGAGGGGCTAAAGAACCAGAAATGGGTACTCACTGATGAGACCCTTTTTCCTCAGGACATTGAAATTACTAGGAACGAGCCCACTGGTGATGACGACGGCAAGAATCACAACGTCGTTGAGGACTCTCAGTATGAGCAGATCGTCAAAATTTCCAGGGAAGCTTTCAAGTTTGCTACTAAGATTGCCATTGACAAGAAGCGAAACGGCTTCTACTTTTCCAGGCGGCTCTACAAGTCCGTCATCAGGGCTCTCTGCTTACACAGTCCTAACAACATGCGCAGGCTCTTCAGAAATGTGCACAACGTCGAGATTTTGGAGCCTAACGAGATCGAGCACATGATTCGTGAAAACCGTTCCTTCACTCACTATCCTAGCGGACACTATCAGAGCTGGCTAAAGCATCCTGAGGAGCTCATTGAGGTCCTCACTAGCTGGATGGAGTATCCTTCCGGTCTCCACAAGGTAAAGGGGCTCAAGTACTTTTTGAGGCGTCAGGATGGCATGGTGAATCCTGAGGAGCCCACTGCTCCTGCTATTGCTTATCCCAGGGGGCCTGACTCTGACTCTTACATTGAGTTCATGGAGTCTGGTTTCCACAACTACTTTGACGTTTCTCAACTGATTTTACACGAAATTGGCCATTTTATAAACGTGAACACTGTTCCTGAGGATTTGAAGCAGCAATGGAGTGACATTGGTGGCTGGTTCAGGGATCCCAGCGACCCTGACGGGTGGAGCACTCACAAACAGACTGAGTTCGTTTCTGCTTACGCTCACCAGAAGAACCCTGGTGAGGACTTCGCCTCCAGCTTGGCTGACTACGTTCTCAACCCTAGGCTGCTCAGGTCTCGTTCGACTGACAAATACAACTTCATTAAGGACAACATAATGGGCGGTGTGCACTATTTGGTCAAGGCGGCTCACGAGTTCAAGGTTCTCAATCTCGGCAACGCTGACTACTTTTATCCTGGCAGGCTAACTGAAATTGACATTGCTGTCAACGGCGCTGTGAACGAGCCCAAGAGGGTCAAAATGACCTTCAAGTTGCTCGAGTACAAGGACAAGGGTCCTGAGGAAAACACCTGTGCCAAGACCATCAGGTTCAGGCTTTTTTCTGAGATAGGCACCTTTGAGGACATTGTGATAAGGGCTAGAAACGGCTGTTCTCGCGTTTTACAAGGTGAATTCACCATTAACCAGATGAAGAAGAGGGGTGTGTGGACTACTGATCAGATTATCATCACTGACGACAAGGGTCTTCAGCGATTCGTTAGCAGTGCTGACTTTGGACTCAGGGTCTGGATAAACAATGGCTCCGAAGACTTCCAGGAGCCTAGGGTACTAACTAATTCTGTGTCACTCGCAATGGTCAGAAAGGGAGGTAAGTTCTGTTTATCTGTCTACATATTAGTTCATTTCATTAAATTAAATAAATTTGTGTGATTTATAACTTGGAAGGTTGTAAAATATAACTTTTTAGAACACGAAGCCATTAGGGTGGGCTGGCTGCTGGTCGACGACTTTGAACTCAGGCGCGTCAACGCTGGATATGCTGCGATCAACGGTAAATCGAGCAATCAGCACTCGCTCAGCGCATATTCTAAGTCCAGTAATGAGGAATCAGGGCCCGATAATATTTGGAGGAAGGATGTGTGGAGCGGCGCGCGGAAGGCTCCCCTCGAGTTGTGTTCAGAAAATTCTCGAGATATTGTGCACTCCCTTCGCGACCCTGACCTTAAATTTAACACACACAAACTAGCTGGTTTAGATAACTTTGAGGGCCTTTCTTCCGAGCAGGTTTCCTCCGGCACCTTCAACTGCTACAAGGTCGCAGTCAACGTTCCTATTACAAAGTCTTCCAGGAGCGGAGACTACTTTCTAACTCAGATAATCAACTACGACTTGGCTGGGAACTCGCAGCTTCTCCAGTGGCCAGACAGGGCCGGACCCTTCGTTACTTACAGGAGCTCGAACCCGAACCCTGACAATACGCCTCCGAAGGTGAACAGCATCAGAGTCACGAGCAGGCCGACGCACCCTGAATCACCGGACGGAGAAACTTTGGTATTTTAGCCAGACACCTAGATACGTAGATGCCCTTATGTACACACAGACCTTCTGCGCTTTGCGCACCAGCACACCCCTTCATCCTTTCTCAGGTTGAGATTTCCTTTAATTTGTGCGACTCCGGAAGCGGGATTTCATCTCTCTCCGCCACTTTGCGGGATCCTTTTGGCGCGAACCTGCTCTTGTATCCCAAGTGGACCGAACACAAGGGCTGCCAGCTCATCAAGCACACGAATGTTCTGCCCAAGGGCTCAGTTCCCGGAGTGTGGCACTTGAACAAGATTTACTCCCAGGACTTTGCAGGCAACGAGCTGTCCGCCGACTTGACTGAACGAATTTTGGTCGACCCCTCGAGCAACTAGTCAATGCTTCTTTTGGTATTCTTATACCTCGGTTCTGCGACGTGCGCCGTTTTAAGCGGCAGCGGCTCCGCTGGGTGCACTCTCGTTGCTCCCAGCGTTAGCCCGGTTCGAGGCTTTAGCGCAAACAGGCCGGTTGACGCAAGGGGCGTAAGGAATGCTCCTTCTATTCGGGCGCTCGTGAGGACTAAGGCCGTTGCCACCGTCCCCTCCTGCTTGGAGGTCGGTGCTCTCCTTGACCGCGCTGTAAAGCGTGTGAACAAGTTTAACGTGAGGTCGTTTTTTCAGAAGTACGACCACCTGATTTACAGTAGGCTTCTTCGTTCCCTCACGCGGGTACCGCCGCTCACTGCCTCGTACCTGCTCGCTGCGGGCGCCGCCGCTGTGCTCTCGTACCTTTTCAACGACAACTTTCCCTTTTCGTGGATGACGTTCGACCTTGACAAGGTGATGAGTGGGCAGCTTTGGCGTCTGTTCACTCCTTACTTTTTGTTCGGGCAGCTTTGGCTTAACCATTATATGCTCACTTCTTCGGCTCTATCCTATATGGCCAACGTTGAGCTCGCTCACATAAACAAGCCTGAGAAGTTTATTGAGTTTTTATCCTTTGGCGTTCTTTCTCTTTCCGCCTACTCCTTTCTGGAGTCCTACTTCTGTAAAAAATACTCGATTCGCGAGGGCGACTCTTTCGGCAACTTGGCTTATCATCTTCACGTTTTTGTACTTTACTTTTGGTCCAGGATAAACGAGGGTCAATCTGTTGACTGTATGGACCTTTTTTCTATTCCTGCTGAGTATATTCCTTACTTGTTCATTTTGCAGAACTTGTTGTTTCACCAGACTGGCGTCTTCGCCGACTTGTTTGCCATTTTTTCTTCTTATCTTTACTTTAACCTTTTCAGCAACAGGAAGACTTGCTTTATCTTTAGGGCTTTCAGGACCGACTCGCTTCGCAGGCTTTATTTGAAATTTAGGGATGAGATACCTTACTAATTTACCTTTTGCTTATTTGTACGGGCTACACTATGTTCGTTTCGTCGAGTTACTAGCTGCTTAAGTGTGCTACATATTTGTGTGTGAAGACTAGCTATTTATGTGTGTATATGTGCTTATTCACTACATTGAACTTTCTATCAGTAATTCCAGCTTATTCCATTCCTCCTTTGACCTTTGCATTGACGACTTTATCTCGGCAGTTGCACCGGAATCCAGCTGCTTGTTTGACCTTTCCAGGTACTCCTGCAGTCCTTTTAAAAAGGGCGTTGGGTCAGCCTCCGTTGTGTTAACCAGATTAAATGCGTGTTTTATCAGCTTAGGGTGTCTCCATATCTTTTTCGATAGGTTTTCTAAAACTTGGTCCAGTAGAAACTCGCTACTTCTGCTCAGGTTTCCCGTGCCGGACAAGCATTTCAGCAATCTCAAATCAAACTAAAAAAATTCTCTGCTTACCGTTCCTTACCTCTGCGGTTGCGTTGTGTTCTGTCCTCTTGTTTAGCAAACTCGGCACTAGGTTATCGAACACGAAGTCTTCATTTGTGTAATTCAGCGTTTTCACACACTCGAACAGGAGTATCAGGTGTTCATAGTACAGCACTGAGCAGTTGATGAACCTCAAAAGTTTATCCAGGCACTCCTTCAGGTCAAGTCTACGCTTTGTCAACTGTTTAGTCTACTTACTCGCTTGTTATCAGGTGTTTCATGTTCGATAATGCTATTACGTGCCTCAGGTTATCCAAGGGCGATGACGTGCTTGACCTAGACTTTATTTCTGGCAACAGCTGTGACATTAGTTTCCTTCCATTCTCCAGCAGTTCTGCGTTCCCTGTGAATTCGCTTCTGTGTATCTTACTGGTTGCTATGGTCAGGTTTGCCAGTGCCACATCACTGATTTCTTCCAGGCCTTTCGCGGCAACCAGCGACAAACTAGACAATAATTCCACGTCTGGGAACCTCAACTTCGTCAGGGAGTGCAGTATTGATACCAGGTTCTTCGTCGTTATGGTTTCTATATTCGCTTTAACTATTCCTACCAGGGTTTCAATCAGCTCTGAATCAGAGTAGTGCAGTCTTCCACACGAGTTAATTATTTTAATGGATTGCTCCACTGAAGGCGACTCCACCTTCAACTGATTCCTAATTCTGTTTGATAACGTTGTAAACAACTGAAAATTGCGATATATAGGAATTGAAAATGAGTGCAACAGTGACGTGATATGCAATAACTTAAACTCATCAATATACTGATAAGTCTTCTCGGAAAAAAACTTCAAATCATCTGGAAATGTAAAACCTACATATTAATATATTACATGTTAATTTACCTTGATATATACATTTTTTTATTAAGAATGGAATCTCACTTGGAGATATATTTTTAAAATTATTAAAAATTTGATTTTTTATTGTTTTCATGTAATTTATTAGTAATTGAATTAATTATTTATTTATGTAATGTATTAGTGTGTATAGTAGATTACTTTTTATATTTGTCGAGAGCCTGATAAATTGCGTAGATTCGTTCGAATAAAACTGGATGTGTGTAGTGATACCATGAATAAACTGGGTCATTGTAGATCATGGCCTTGTTATCTTTGTGTAAATTGACGAGGGATTTAATTAGGTCATCAGCTAAACCTAAATTAACGGCAAACCTGTCAGCTTGGTATTCCTGGTATCTTGTCATTAATACGTTTAAAACATTAATCAAGATTCCAACAAGAGTGAACACATTTGAGAACAAGGTGATTCCTAAATAGGTGTTAGAGTTGTAAATAATTATATAGGATTATGAAGTACCTATTACGAATGCGTTAACTCCATGGAATCCGAAACTATTATACATATTTTTGTCATCTTTGAACATTTTGAAGACAAAAAACATTGCAAATATGTTCACAAATGAGAAGGAGACCCTGACGTAAAAATCTTTGTGTTTCCAGTGTCCTAATTCATGTGAAACAACTGCAAGGATTTCTTTTCTATCTTGAGTCAATATTGTATCATAAACAACAATCTTTTTGAATTTCCACAATCCGTAGAAATAGGCATTAGAATGTCCAGACCTTTTGGATCCATCCATCTGTTTTATTTCCTTTAAAGGGAATTTTAGTTTTTTAGCCTAAATATGGTTAAAAATAGAATTAACATACAAGTGTTTCAATATCTTCCTTCAATTCCTTATCCTTTAGAGGCTCAAACTTATTGAAAAGAGGAGCAATCAACTCTGGATAAATGACAATCATTATGAAGTTGAAAACAACGATGAATCCAAAAACCTAAACAATGGAATATTTATATAACAAAATACGTAGAAATAAAACAGTTCTCCTCCCCAGTTGACCAAAAATATAACAGCAGCCAAGAATGGACCTCCCAGTCCTACTTCAAGTGAAAGCGTAATCAACAAATCCTTCACGAATAGTTTGTATGTTTTCTTATTAAATCCGTGTTTTTCTTCTAGTACAAAGTCTGAATATAGACTAAATGGGAGATCAACAGCTGTGTCAAATAGTAATTTAAATCCACAAAAGGCGAGGGACTACAAATTTTAATGTAATAATATTTAAGTGTATTAAAATAAATGGGTACCTAATTAACTAGTTACTTACTTGCACATATTCGTTATTTTTCTTAAATAGTCCTCCTGAAAATCTCCAAACTTTTGGAGAAAATAGATAAAATAAAAGAACTAAACCGAACGCCGAATGAAAAAGAGAACTAAAAACTTGGAACTTCAGTTTGTCATATGAATATTCCACAGTCTTATGATATTCGTCAGAATTTAAATAAACATTTAACGAATTTAAAGTATTCTTGTATAATTTATCAGAGACTTTATTTCTATCGGAAAGAGATCTGTCTCCAGATAAATTTCGCTTAATGAAACGATATTGGCGGAAATTCAAATACTGTTCAAATACTTCATTTAACAAAACTGTTAAAACATAGTATTCAAAATGAAGTGGTTTATGAAACAAATTAGTAACACCCATGTTAAATATATATATATATAATATAAAATAACGGACCCAATAAAAAAGTAACAAAGTATATATAAAAATAATTTTTTATAAATAATATAATTTAAAATAGTATATTATTGCATAGTAACGTCGTTATTGTTATCATTATCTTCTTCCTTTATCTGAATATGGTATGAGAAATATATAGTCAAATACCTTATCAACATATTTTTTGACCATATCTTGATCCAAAAGATTCCATGGAGTTCCTTTGCCTACAATGCCAACGGAGACCACATCAACATCGAACCTGTATATATTGAGTGTGTATTTAATTATAAATATAAAATATTATATAACGTACTCTCCGTCGTTCGGTATAGTTGTTTTAAGAGCTCTTATAGCATGATATACGAGAGAATTTAAATCAGATTCTGGGAAGTTCAAAATCTTTTTTTCCAAATATGTTTTGGCTGATTGACACCTGGCTCCAAAAGCAGTTGCCTGTTTACAAATTTATATTAAAAATTATTTTTATATTTTATTAATTATTTTAATACGAATTTATGTTAAATAATTGCACACATTAAACTCAACAACGTTTCCGGATGGGCAAGTCTCATACAAGTGTAAACCAGTGACCTCGTCATATCCAGCGACCAGAAGACCTACTCCAAACGGTCTCTTGGAAGAAATTTGAGTGTTAGCTTGAGATTCTGATGGTACATATTTAAATTTTACATTAACTTACTCTCGGAAACAAGTGAAACGAGCTGAGAGGCAGTAATATCACAGCCATATAGGAATCTATTATTTAGACATTCATTCCTCATATATGAGATTATCATTTTTGCATCAGAAGTTATACCGGACATAGCAACACCGATATATTCACCCACTTTGTATAGTTTATCTTGAACCTGAGCAAGCTTAGAAATCTTGCGTTTAAGAGCACAAAGTACCTATAAATAGGTTCAATTGTGGTAAATATAATCAATAATTGTTATTGTATTGTCAAAAGCAATAAGTAATTAGAAATAAAAGTATAAATGAACATTTAATACAATTGTTAAAATAACATACCAAATGTGTATTCGACTTTATACCTACACAACAAGTTCCCTGTTTGACAGATTCCATAGCATATTCTACTTGGAATAAACGTCCTTGAGGGGACCAGGTTATACAATCAGTATCGTATTGGTTCCTATACATTTCTACAAAACAACCATAAATGTACCAGTAATGAGTAAATTGATAAATAAAACAATAAATTAATCCATATTAAAAATATGGTTATTAGGGATAATCGGGATTCTTATGACAAAATTATAGATTTTTAAGAATTTCTGGGGAACCAGATAGGCCAAGTATACACACTAATTAATTTCTATTTTTGTTGAAAATATATTTACACTATGACAAATAAATAATTCGAGTACATGTATATCTAAATTAAAATTAAACATTTAAGATTGACAATAGGTCAGATGACAAGCAACTGTATATTACTTATAATGCTGGATTTTAAATTTAAACTCTTTTTAACCTGATATTTAATCAGATTTTGGTATTTCAGAAACAATATTTCAATATTTTATAGTGTGTTATTTTTTATTGACATAACTCGAATTAAATCTCAACACCAACTTTATTGGTATCAATTGATTTAAGTAGCAGGCTTTGCTGGCACAGTTGCATCATAGACGGCATAAACTCTTTCGAAGAGAGATGGTCTTTCATTAAATAGGGGACCGTACAATGGGTCTACATTGAAAAACCATTTTTTCTCCCTGTATACCGTAGTCCAGAAATTTACCAGTTCATCTCCGTGTCCTTGTTTGACGGCATATCTGTCAGCTTGGAATTCTGCAAAATGGCAATAAACATTTTTCAAAGCAAAGAAGAAAACTTTATATAATAAAGCTGATACGGCAAAAGTATCGAGTCTAAGTGCCAATGCCGATACTGAGTGCGTTCCGAAGCTCTTGAATAGGTTGTTGTGTCCCTTGAAGTGATGGAAAGCAAACACAAATAGGACAAGTTTCAAAACCTTGAGTACAAGGACTTTCAGAAAATGATGATGTCTGAAGTGCCCTAAACCGTGAGCGACCAGTGCAAGAGCAGAGGGTTTTCCCAGGTTGACATAAGATTCATTCAAATATAGCCATCTTAACTTCCCAAGTCCCCAAGACAAGCAAACCAAATCACTGACTTCATCTGAAGAAAGTACCTTCAGGTTTTTATGTGAAACTCCGAGTTTTTTACCCTGAAAGATTATTTATTATATATTAACATACCATCAAGTCAACTTCCTTCTTAAGTTCTGGGTCATGCAAGTGACGACTTTTATAGAACAGGTTTAAATATAATGGAGCAAGCCATACATAAACCAATGCCAGTGCAACCAAGAATAAAACAACCTAAATAATAATTGATATTTAATCAAACATACGTTCAGGTGGTATTGTTCTTTTGGAAGCTTACTCAAATATGTCAAACCTGAAACAAACAGAGTGTAATGTAAAACATAAAATAAGTATGAACCAAAGCATTGTTTCAAAAATGCAAACTTGGTCTTAGACTTTAATCCGTGCTTCTTGGACAAACAGAAACTACGAGCATAATAGAATGGTAAACGTATAAGCCCGGAGAATCCAACTCTTAAAAGCATATAAAAAAGAGTCTAAAATTATTAATATAAGAATGTGAATAATAAAGAAATATTATAAAAACTTTATTTACAATAATTAAATATTTATGTGAAATTAAATAAATAAGAAGTTACTAACGTGTGAGTAAACACATCTATGATTGTGTAATTTTCCAGCAAAATGCCAAAATTTCAGTGTTGTTTTATTTAATAAGAACAATGTTCCTACTACCAGGTGAAAAGCTTCAAACAAAAACTCCAACTTGAGTTTGTCTTTAGCGTACTCCAAGGTTTTGTGGTAGGCTGCAGAAGTTAAATATGGTTTAAGAAGAGCCAAAGTTTTCTTGTAATTTTCATCATCCTTTCTTGCCAATGTTGTAACAACTTTCTTCTCTCCGGCCAACTCCTTAGCTACTAAACATAATTGTTTAGATAAAGCGTAAAGTCTAAGCAATTTCCACAAGGCAAACAATGCCAATGAATATTCAAAGTGTAAAGGCTTGTTAAAGAGATTGCGTACACCCATTATCACCTCAAGTTGGTTATGGATAACCTGATGGATATTCTCTACACGACATCGATATTGGCTTATCTGGGGCTACATGTTTGTCGACAAAAATCGTATAATACTCTATTTTATGCCTCTAAACGTTGTATATTACCCTAATTTGATACGATAATCTTCCCATATGTATAGGTTATAAATGTGTTATGTTTTTGTGATACATCCATCATATATATAGCCATATACATGGAAATTAATAATTATATTGTTTATTAAATTTAAAATTACTATCATAATAATATTAAAACAATATCAATTGTTCACATAAATTTTAATTTGATATATAATGTTATTTATTAAAATTTTATTTATACAAACATTATAATTATATAAATTTAATAATTTTATTAAAAATTTGATTTTTTATTGTTTTCATGTAATTTATTAGTAATTGAATTAATTATTTATTTATGTAATGTATTAGTGTGTATAGTAGATTACTTTTTATATTTGTCGAGAGCCTGATAAATTGCGTAGATTCGTTCGAATAAAACTGGATGTGTGTAGTGATACCATGAATAAACTGGGTCATTGTAGATCATGGCCTTGTTATCTTTGTGTAAATTGACGAGGGATTTAATTAGGTCATCAGCTAAACCTAAATTAACGGCAAACCTGTCAGCTTGGTATTCCTGGTATCTTGTCATTAATACGTTTAAAACATTAATCAAGATTCCAACAAGAGTGAACACATTTGAGAACAAGGTGATTCCTAAATAGGTGTTAGAGTTGTAAATAATTATATAGGATTATGAAGTACCTATTACGAATGCGTTAACTCCATGGAATCCGAAACTATTATACATATTTTTGTCATCTTTGAACATTTTGAAGACAAAAAACATTGCAAATATGTTCACAAATGAGAAGGAGACCCTGACGTAAAAATCTTTGTGTTTCCAGTGTCCTAATTCATGTGAAACAACTGCAAGGATTTCTTTTCTATCTTGAGTCAATATTGTATCATAAACAACAATCTTTTTGAATTTCCACAATCCGTAGAAATAGGCATTAGAATGTCCAGACCTTTTGGATCCATCCATCTGTTTTATTTCCTTTAAAGGGAATTTTAGTTTTTTAGCCTAAATATGGTTAAAAATAGAATTAACATACAAGTGTTTCAATATCTTCCTTCAATTCCTTATCCTTTAGAGGCTCAAACTTATTGAAAAGAGGAGCAATCAACTCTGGATAAATGACAATCATTATGAAGTTGAAAACAACGATGAATCCAAAAACCTAAACAATGGAATATTTATATAACAAAATACGTAGAAATAAAACAGTTCTCCTCCCCAGTTGACCAAAAATATAACAGCAGCCAAGAATGGACCTCCCAGTCCTACTTCAAGTGAAAGCGTAATCAACAAATCCTTCACGAATAGTTTGTATGTTTTCTTATTAAATCCGTGTTTTTCTTCTAGTACAAAGTCTGAATATAGACTAAATGGGAGATCAACAGCTGTGTCAAATAGTAATTTAAATCCACAAAAGGCGAGGGACTACAAATTTTAATGTAATAATATTTAAGTGTATTAAAATAAATGGGTACCTAATTAACTAGTTACTTACTTGCACATATTCGTTATTTTTCTTAAATAGTCCTCCTGAAAATCTCCAAACTTTTGGAGAAAATAGATAAAATAAAAGAACTAAACCGAACGCCGAATGAAAAAGAGAACTAAAAACTTGGAACTTCAGTTTGTCATATGAATATTCCACAGTCTTATGATATTCGTCAGAATTTAAATAAACATTTAACGAATTTAAAGTATTCTTGTATAATTTATCAGAGACTTTATTTCTATCGGAAAGAGATCTGTCTCCAGATAAATTTCGCTTAATGAAACGATATTGGCGGAAATTCAAATACTGTTCAAATACTTCATTTAACAAAACTGTTAAAACATAGTATTCAAAATGAAGTGGTTTATGAAACAAATTAGTAACACCCATGTTAAATATATATATATATAATATAAAATAACGGACCCAATAAAAAAGTAACAAAGTATATATAAAAATAATTTTTTATAAATAATATAATTTAAAATAGTATATTATTGCATAGTAACGTCGTTATTGTTATCATTATCTTCTTCCTTTATCTGAATATGGTATGAGAAATATATAGTCAAATACCTTATCAACATATTTTTTGACCATATCTTGATCCAAAAGATTCCATGGAGTTCCTTTGCCTACAATGCCAACGGAGACCACATCAACATCGAACCTGTATATATTGAGTGTGTATTTAATTATAAATATAAAATATTATATAACGTACTCTCCGTCGTTCGGTATAGTTGTTTTAAGAGCTCTTATAGCATGATATACGAGAGAATTTAAATCAGATTCTGGGAAGTTCAAAATCTTTTTTTCCAAATATGTTTTGGCTGATTGACACCTGGCTCCAAAAGCAGTTGCCTGTTTACAAATTTATATTAAAAATTATTTTTATATTTTATTAATTATTTTAATACGAATTTATGTTAAATAATTGCACACATTAAACTCAACAACGTTTCCGGATGGGCAAGTCTCATACAAGTGTAAACCAGTGACCTCGTCATATCCAGCGACCAGAAGACCTACTCCAAACGGTCTCTTGGAAGAAATTTGAGTGTTAGCTTGAGATTCTGATGGTACATATTTAAATTTTACATTAACTTACTCTCGGAAACAAGTGAAACGAGCTGAGAGGCAGTAATATCACAGCCATATAGGAATCTATTATTTAGACATTCATTCCTCATATATGAGATTATCATTTTTGCATCAGAAGTTATACCGGACATAGCAACACCGATATATTCACCCACTTTGTATAGTTTATCTTGAACCTGAGCAAGCTTAGAAATCTTGCGTTTAAGAGCACAAAGTACCTATAAATAGGTTCAATTGTGGTAAATATAATCAATAATTGTTATTGTATTGTCAAAAGCAATAAGTAATTAGAAATAAAAGTATAAATGAACATTTAATACAATTGTTAAAATAACATACCAAATGTGTATTCGACTTTATACCTACACAACAAGTTCCCTGTTTGACAGATTCCATAGCATATTCTACTTGGAATAAACGTCCTTGAGGGGACCAGGTTATACAATCAGTATCGTATTGGTTCCTATACATTTCTACAAAACAACCATAAATGTACCAGTAATGAGTAAATTGATAAATAAAACAATAAATTAATCCATATTAAAAATATGGTTATTAGGGATAATCGGGATTCTTATGACAAAATTATAGATTTTTAAGAATTTCTGGGGAACCAGATAGGCCAAGTATACACACTAATTAATTTCTATTTTTGTTGAAAATATATTTACACTATGACAAATAAATAATTCGAGTACATGTATATCTAAATTAAAATTAAACATTTAAGATTGACAATAGGTCAGATGACAAGCAACTGTATATTACTTATAATGCTGGATTTTAAATTTAAACTCTTTTTAACCTGATATTTAATCAGATTTTGGTATTTCAGAAACAATATTTCAATATTTTATAGTGTGTTATTTTTTATTGACATAACTCGAATTAAATCTCAACACCAACTTTATTGGTATCAATTGATTTAAGTAGCAGGCTTTGCTGGCACAGTTGCATCATAGACGGCATAAACTCTTTCGAAGAGAGATGGTCTTTCATTAAATAGGGGACCGTACAATGGGTCTACATTGAAAAACCATTTTTTCTCCCTGTATACCGTAGTCCAGAAATTTACTAATTCATCTCCGTGTCCATGTTTGACGGCATATCTGTCAGCGTCGAATTCAACAAAGTCGCTGTAGACATTTTTCAATACGTAGAAGAAGGAGACAAAAACATAAGCAGTGGCCGCAAAAGTATCGAGTCTAAGTGGCAATGCCGATACTGAGTGCGTTCCGAAGCTCTTGAATAGGTTGTTGTGTCCCTTGAAGTGATGGAAAGCAAACACAAAAAGGGCTACTTTAACGACCTTAATTAAGAAAAATTTGAAAAAATGATGATGTCTGAAGTGCCCTAAACCGTGAGCGACCAGTGCAAGAGCAGAGGGTTTTCCCAGGTTGACATAAGATTCATTCAAATATAGCCATCTTGACTTTCCAAGTCCCCAAGCCAAAGTAACAAGCTCGCTGGCTTCATCTGAAGGTACAACTCTTACATTTTTGTGCGACAGTCCCAATTTTTTGGCCTAATAAATTAATATGTAAGACGTTAACCTACCATCAAGTCAACTTCCTTCTTAAGTTCTGAATCGTGTAATAGATGGGCCTTGAGAAATAGTTTGAAGTGGCATGGAACCAGCCATACATAAACCATTGCCAGAGCAACCAAGAATAAAACAACCTACATAAAACATGGAATTTAATCAAACGTACGTTCAGGTGGAAATGTTTCTTTGAAAACTTGCTCAAGAACGTTAAACCTGAAAGGAAAAGGGTACCAAGGAAAACAATCGATAGATAACATGCTAACAATTGTTTGAAAAATGCAAACTTGCTCTTGGTCTTCAATCCGTGCTTCTTAGACAAACAAAACCTTGATCCATATCTGAATGGAAATCTAAAGAGAAAGGAAAAACCAGCCCTCACAGCAACATAAGCCATGACCTAAAATTATGTTAATGAAAAATTATTCGAACGAAAGTTTATAATGTTATTAATTTATGTATAATTAAATAAATAAGAAGTTACTAACGTGTGAGTAAACACATCTATGATTGTGTAATTTTCCAGCAAAATGCCAAAATTTCAGTGCTGTTTTATTAAAAGCAAACGCCAAGCTTGCAACTAGATGAACAACTTCAAAAAGAAATTGCAACTTAAGTTTGTCTTTAGCGTACTCCAAGGTTTTGTGGTAGGCTGCAGAAGTTAAATATGGTTTAAGAAGAGCCAAAGTTTTCTTGTAATTTTCATCATCCTTTCTTGCCAATGTTGTAACAACTTTCTTCTCTCCGGCCAACTCCTTAGCTACTAAACATAATTGTTTAGATAAAGCGTAAAGTCTAAGCAATTTCCACAAGGCAAACAATGCCAATGAATATTCAAAGTGTAAAGGCTTGTTAAAGAGATTGCGTACACCCATTATCACCTCAAGTTGGTTATGGATAACCTGATGGATATTCTCTACACGACATCGATATTGGCTTATCTGGGGCTACATGTTTGTCGACAAAAATCGTATAATACTCTATTTTATGCCTCTAAACGTTGTATATTACCCTAATTTGATACGATAATCTTCCCATATGTATAGGTTATAAATGTGTTATGTTTTTGTGATACATCCATCATATATATAGCCATATACATGGAAATTAATAATTATATTGTTTATTAAATTTAAAATTATTATCATAATAATATTAAAACAATATCAATTGTTCACATTAAGCTTTATCCTTTGATTTTGTTTTTCATTATGCATCGTAACACCAACTGTACTTCTTATCTTCTATCTTTAATTTTTATTTATGTTGGACTTTTCTGTTGTTCCTGACGGGCCTTCCATACCTCCCGGTTATATCGACCTTTCTTACGGGACTTCTGGTTTCAGGGCTAACGCTTTATTTCCACAAAATAATTTGGAACACGTCGCTTACAGATGTGGACTGTTGTTCGCTTCCCTTCCATTTTTCTCCGATGAGTACTTCGAAAAGTACTCGAAATTTTTAGGAAGTGACCGTAGGTTCGGCCTGGGCGTTGTTGTTACCGCAAGTCATAACCCTTGCTGTGACAATGGCATTAAGCTGTTTTCCCCTTCCGGCCATATGCTCGAGTCCTCCTGGGAGCCCTACTTTACCAGTTTTGTTAACAGCAGAAGGAACGTTCGCGATGCACTGTGCGAAATTTATGGTCGATTCACCTACAGGCCCAGGGACCTGAACTTGAGTGTCCTGATTGGCTGGGATACCAGGACCTCTTCGGAATCCCTGGTCGCGAACTTAAGGCTCGGAATCGAGTCGGTGTTCAAACTTTTAGATTTGGGTGCCTCTGAGGTAAGGCTGGTCGGGACTGTTACCTCGCCCTGCATTTCCTACCTGCTTTCCTCAAACAATCTCGACGTAGAGGACGACCACCAGTATTTGCGGTTTTTGAACGACTCGGTCATGAACGTTGTTCTTAAGTTCCAGGCTCTGGGCCTCCTGGACGTGGGACCCACTGCGAAGCGCGAGGAGTTGTTATTTGACTGCGCCTACGGCGTCGGCGGCCCCAAGGTGATGAAGGCGTTCGGAGTCTTCAGGCACCTCGGGCTCCTCCCCGCCGTCTGCAACTTGCACCGGTTTGGCACTGAGTACGACTTGAACAACAAGTGCGGAGCCTCGTACGTTTTCAACACAGGCTACCTCCCCGAGAGCCTTAAGCCTGACCTTCAAAAGTACTTGGCGAAGCGCTTCTGCTCCTTTGACGGCGACGCGGACAGGATTATTTACTACATGCCCGCCGACGCTGAGCTCAACGCCGACAACGAGTATGGCGTCCTGGTGCTGAACGGCGACCGTCTCATTGTCGTCACGTTGATGCTGCTGTGGACGCTGCTCAGGACCTGGAGGAAAAGGCTGAGGATTGGGGTTCTCCTCACTCGCTACTCCAACGGCTCCACCGTCAGCTTCATCCGTGGCTTGTTTCAGAGGTGGCACTCTGAGAACTCAAGCATCCTCTGGGAGCTCGAGTTTTTCAACTCGGGCATAAAGAACGCCGAGAGGCTCTCCGAGAAGTACTACGTTTCAGTCTACTACGAGACCAACGGCCACGGCAACGTCGTGTTCAACCCCCTCTTCGCCCAGGACCCCTGCGACAGGATCAGTTGCTCAGACCAGTTCCCGAGTCGGCTGTACTCGCAGTCTCTTGCCGACTTGAGGCGCAGGCTCGACCCCTCTGACCCGTCCTTCGATGTTGGCTTTAGGGACAGGTTTTCTGAGTCGCTGCTTTTCGAGTTTTTGAGTATGTTCTTCCCTGGCGGCGACGCCATTCTCAACTCGCTGGTCCTCGAGCTCGCCTTCAAGACCCTCAAGTTGACTTTTCGGGACTGCTTGGGCCTCTACAGCTACTTGCCCTTCTCCCTTTCGAAGTATGACATTCCTGTGACGTTCAGGGAACTGTTTGTCTCCTCCCCTGAGGATGAGACTATTTTGGTGGAGCCTGAGGGGTTTCAGGACAAAATAAACTCTGTGACCGGCCAGTTCAGCTGCTGTCGCGCCTTTTTGCGTCCTTCTGGCACCGAGCCTCTTCTTCGCGTCTACGTTGAGGCTGAGAATCAGGCCGACGTGGACCACGTTCACGCGTTCATCATCAAGTTGGTTGAGGATTTTCTCAGCACCAAGAGGCTGTAACTTCTGTTTTCGCACTTCACTCACTCCCTTACCACAATGCAGCTCACTAAAATCTCGTTAGGTTAAATTAAATTCACCTGCATCACTGTACACTATCGTCACTTTGTTCTGGACAAAATCCTCCACTGTCACTCACATCTGCAGCTCTTACCAACTTATTGCAATGCAGTTCACTGTAAATCACTATTGCTCTAGTTAATATCATGGGTTCAGTTTACTATACTTGTTTATCAGTTCATTTCTTATTTTATATTTATGGCTGGCGTGTTGGTGATTAGTGTATGTGTAGATATTATGTATTGTCACGTATTTGTGTAAATATATTTTTGTTTATGTATCGTCATGTATTTAAGTTTGTGTCCATGTATTAATTAACCTATTACGTGCAAACATATATTAAGTGTAAACGTATTGGTGTAAATGTATACTTGTTGACACTCTCCACTCTGTATGCTAGTGTGTACTGTGATAAGCCAGTATTTACGTGTGTTTACTGCTTTTTGAGCCTGCCTGTTTAAAGTGTGCTGCTTTCAAGTTGCTTATTGCCTTCCTTGCTTTCCGATCGCGTCGGCGAAATGTACTCTGTTATGTACTTCTGTCCCTCTGTGACTCTTCCTAGTTTTCGTGACCTGGAGCTACTTCTCTGATTTGTGTCTACGCTCGATTCTGCCTTTCTTCTTGTTGGTGTTCTTCTTCTTGAGTCTGCTGATTTTGAGCTAGGCACTGAGTGTGGCGACGCTGAGCTTTTGTGCGAATTTAAACTCCAATTGTTACTACTGCCGTTACTGTTTTCAGCCTTATTACTGTCTTCCTGTGCTTCTGACACTGACAGTATTGAATCCAGTCTCCATCCGTTGAATCTACGCGTTGGTGTGCACATCACTTCACTCGCCATGTTACTGCCATTGTTACTGCTACTGTTAGTCCCATTGTTGGCATCCTTACTGCCATTAGTAGCGATACTGTCTAAGTTATTGATACCCTTAATCAAATCAACTTCTTCTTTTATTCTACTCATACTTCTTTGCGATGATTGTGATTTTCCTGTTAGAAAGTTATCTATGAACTTTATGTTCTCATCTACTCTCACTATGTCCTTCACTTCAATCTGTATTGTTAGCATATCTGATAACTCAGGTCCCAATTCCCTAATATTTAATTAATTGCTTACTTATTTATATATTTGTCTTCCTATTTATCTACTGACCTATAAACCTATTTATCTATCCATATACCTATTTAACTATCCAACTATGTAATTATCAATCCATCTACCTATACAACTGTTTACCTATTTAATTATATGCTATTCTATAACCTACTCCTTTATTTCACTGTACAGTTTCTGCGTCGTGTGCCTCAGTGACTCCTTATCTAGAATTGAACTCACGCACCTCGAGTATTCTTCCTTTCCGGTCACCTTCACTACCACTGTGCACTTATACTTAATAGAGTAGTTGATTATGCACCTGTCGAACAGTGAGTAGACTGAGCAGAGCTGCTTAAGGATATCAGTTAGCATTTTCTTGAATATAGACTCTTCACTTTGTTGGCTTCTTTGACTTGGTTGACTGGACTGCCTGGACTCAGTGCAATGGCTACATTCTTTAGGGTGACTGGATCGACTAGGTTGAATAGGCTGATTATCTTGATTTCTTTGGCTAAGCTGGCTAGATTCATTGGGTCGATTGCGTTGACTAGACTCATTGGGTCGATTGCGTTGACTAGACTCATTGGGTTGACTTCGTTGACTAGACTCATTGGGTTGACTTCGTTGACTACATTCATTAGGTTGACTTCGTTGACTACATTCATTAGGTTGACTTCGTTGACTGGGCTGACTTCGTCGGACGTGTGCAGAGGGCACCCGTGATCGCGTCCTGAACGACTTGTTAAGAAAGAAGTCCAGCTGCTTCTTCGGCAGGTTGGAGCACCTGTAGTCGTAGCCGAAGCAGAAGTTGTAGACCATCTTCCCCATCCGCCCGCCCAGGATGCTCTGCAGGCAGAGCGGCGTCCCCTTTTTGCGCACGTCGTTGCACGTCAGCAGGCCTCTGCTCTTCAGCACCGGCCACAGCACTCCCACGCCCGGGATCTCGCTCAGGTGCACGTTGTTGAGGAACTTGAAGCCGTCGTCGACGACGCAGATGTTCTCAGACACCAGCGACTCTCCTCCGTTAATTCCGTAGATCGAGAGCACTGGCGACATCTCGTAGTCGTAATCTGACTCCTGCGAGTTCACCTTCAGGTTCCTGCACTTCTTCG
Organism: Theileria orientalis strain Shintoku; assembly: GCF_000740895.1. NCBI lineage: Eukaryota > Apicomplexa > Aconoidasida > Piroplasmida > Theileriidae > Theileria > Theileria orientalis. Next base: position 2,109,255 of record NC_025261.1, on the reverse strand, counting down.
CCGCCAGCTTCGCTATCAGCATGTTTTTTCCCAGGCCCATGACGCACTCTCCTGGGAACTCTGCGTATATCTTTGCTGCCAGTTTGCGCATGTTTTCTTTGTCGTCCTCCTTCGACCCCGACTCCCCCAGCAGCTCTCGCGCTCTCTCGTACGAGAGCTGCAGGTAGAACTCGTTGTAGTAGGGCGAGAGTATGTGGGTCGTGTACTCGCGCAGGAACCTCACCACGCTCAGTCCTCTCTCCACCACCTTTTCGTAGTTGTACTTCGCCAGCCTCAGGTCTGCGACGCCCTTGCTTCTCGCCGTCTTCACGTGCATGCCCTTTCTTATTCCTGCTTCGGTTCCTTGTGCGTTCACTGATATCACTTGGTCGCAGCTGTACACTGCTGCTGGCACTCGCAGTCCCTCTACCACCAGCGTTTCCACCAGGAAGTTTTCCATGTAGATGTAGACTATGTTCCCGTTCATGTATATTCCCACGTCCATGCTCTTGAAGTCCTCGAGCTCCTCAGCCTCCAGCGTCTGCGCCCAGCTTTCCATGATTCTGTACGACTCTCCTCTCGGACTCGGCGTCGACGGCTCGCTCTCCCCTCTGTCTGGCGTCCCTTCGTTCGACGGCGGCAGTATCAACACTCCTGGCGTTTTCAGGAACTTCGGCACGTACGAGCTCTCGTGAAGCCTTTTTCCCTTCATGTGGCTTTCGACTACGTACTTTGCTGTCACGAAGTGGTACTTTTTCGGCGTGCCCTTCGCTCTTCTTCTTATCCACCAGCGTTCGCTTGCTCCTGCTCTCTCCACTACGAAGTGTGTCACGTACGGCGAGAGCGACGCCTCCAGCCCCCCTCCTCTCTTCAGCACTATGTCTATCAGTCTGTTTCTGAATGACACCACTGAGACTGAGCATCTTCCCTTGCACGCTTCGAAGTACTCTCTGTAGCTCCTGCTCACGTCTCCTATGCAGAAGTAGCAGTCCTTGAATATCTTCTTATACTTCACTTTTCTATCTCCGCTTTCCGCCATATCTCCGCTTTCTGCCATATCTCGGCTCTCGGCCATATCTCTGCTCTGGATTTCCTTCGTCTCAAGCTTCGACGATTTACTTTCGTTTTCGCTAAAAGTATGCGATTTACTTATCTCTTTGTGATCCATTTTTTCCTACATGAGTGCGCAGCAGCTTCTTCTCTTAAGTTTTTTACTTTTAGCGAATACGTCCTTCGTCTTTGCTGACAGGTCTTTACTTTGGTTGACTAGTGCTTCCAGGCTCTCTTCGTTGTTCAAGAGTTCCTTCACTGTCTTCGTCACTATGTTTTTCGTGTTTTGCACCTTTCCGAACACGTTTTCGTACATGTCCACTTGCTCAGGCGCTCTGTACTTCAGCAGCAGTTCCTTTAATTCTGGCAGGCTCAGGTTATTATCTTTCGTCAGGTCCAGCTCTTCGTAGATGTACTTTTCGTTAAATATGAAGAACGAGTGCTGTATCAGTGCGAATGCTGTTCTACTTGGGTACTCCTTGTCGCATATACACAGTATACACATTCCGTTTTCCCATTTATGTGCGTAGATTGCGTACTCTTCTATTGTTGTTCCTGTGAATCCTTCGTCCACTCTCTTCGAGATCTCTCTTGCTGTAAACACTGACAGATTCTTCGCCTGGCTTCTTGAGAAGTACGGCAGTTCTGAGAAGTTGAAGCTTTGTGCCAGTATCACTGGCTCTTCTCCGCAGTACAACACTCCTACGTACGTCAGCTTATGTTTTTTCATTTTTTACTTTTTTTGTGTTATTTTATTTTTCAATGTGTATACTTCTTTTTCATTTTTTTCCGATATATTGTACATACTATTTTACACTTATTTATTCATAATATTTATCACATATATTTTTTTATTATATTATATTTATTTTTATTGTTTTTTTACAGATTTACATGACATTTTAATTGTGGGATTCACCTCAGCTCACTAATTCCATTATCGCTATCTGATTAACAATTTTTCTTTTTTCATTTTCCTTTTTATTCCTTTTCTTCTTTTTTATCCGTGGTTATTTTCTATTGATTCGTCTTTCAGTATTTCTCTCAGTGCTACTGTTATGTATGACGATTTTGGCAATGAGCATTTCAGCTTTAGTGCTGCCTTGTTTCTTATTTTATCTCCTAGCTTCTGTATTCTTTCTATGCTTCTTGCTGATTCGTACTTTTCTATGTCTTCTTCGTACCCTTCTATTTCCGGCCTTATTAGCACCTTCAGTGGTTCTTCCAGTTTTTCTATCACTTCATAGCTCACATCCTTCGGTTTAACTATTATGAATCTGTATGATCCTCCTACTGACACTATACATTTTTGTTTTTTTCCTTCTACTTCTTTGTTTGTTTTAAAATTTTCCAGCTTAATGTTATAGTTTTCCACTGCTATTTGTTCGTAGTAGTCCTTCATGTTACTTGGGTACTTGATGTTATCTCCTGGGAGTGGCAGTACTACTTGTTCTATTGTGTATCTTTCTGCTTCTTCTTCGCTGTTTACTTCTATTACTGTCATTCTTTTAACTCTCTGTGTTCTTTCTTCTTCGTATTCTTCTCCTGATTCACTCATTCCTTTTTCGCTTGTCACCACTAGGTCTCCTGGTACTACTTTCAATCCGTATCTGTTCAATCTTTCTGTTGCTGCCAGGTTAAACAGGAGGCTTTGTGTTGAGTGCACGTAGATTGACAGTATGTTTTTCGGCACCTTTTCCAGGCACTTTTCGTTACTCATGTTTGCCATTATTCCCTTCAGTACGCTTTTTTCCACGTAGAACCTCATTGGTATATACTTCAGTGCTGTCTCTGCATCGTTGTCGAAAAGATAGTAGTCTGTTGCCTTTCTATACTTCATTGGCATTTCCTCTCCTCCAACTTTTACTCCATGTTCTTCATAGTTACCATCTGTGGTAGCGTATGTTTCTGGGTTGTATGTGCCGTCAGTGGTAGCATAGTTGTTAGTGGTAGTATAAGCAGCCGTTTTAGCATAGGTATTCGTTGTAGCATAACCACCAGTATTGGCATAAGCTTCCGTATTAGGATAGACGCCCGTACTGGCATATGCGTTATCGTTGCCGTACCAAGGAGCGTTTGCTGCGTCGTACGCTTCAAAGGCTGCGCTGCTGTGGCTCATCACGTACTCCGGGTTTAGCGACAGCTTCACTGCGTCCATGTTTTCGAAGTACTTGTTGAACACTGCGTAGTGCTTTGCCGTTTCTATGTCGCCCAGTATCAGCCGCAGCGTCATGTCGTATCTCTGGTCTATTATGGAGGCTCCTATGATGTGCGTGCCCACTATCTTCGTTCCGAACCTCTGTAATCCGAAGTAATTGATGAACCCGTAACTCTTAAGCGTCTCTATTGCCTCATCTATGTTCGTAGCGTCTTCTATTCCTCTGATTACTATTTTAAAGTGGTTCCCTTTCAGGTCTCCCAGTCCTATTTTCGTGTTTTTGTAACAGAAGTCGCTCAGGTGCACGTCGTTGTACCATCCTCTCGTCATTGCTTCCAGTATACTCTCTATGTTACATCTTCTTATGCATATTCTCTGCACTGTTATTCCTCTCTTGTCCTTATTTCCTGCTGAGAAGAAGTCGAAGCTTCCTCTGTTTGCTGACTTACACATCATGTGCACCACCTCCGACGTCTCTCTGTTGATTTTAAGCATGTTGAAGTGCAGGAACTTTCCGTAGGACTTCGGGTTATACTTTTCGTAGTCTGTTCCGTCCAGCTCCTTCACTATTTCTTCCAGCGATACACTGCTCTCCGAATCTGCATCTGAGTTATAATTTTCCTTTATTTGTGAACTAGTTTCTGAGGCCGCTCCCACGTGTTCTTCCTTTTTGTTACTTAAGTTAGCTCCATAACCACTGCTGTAGTTGGAACCACTTATAGAAACATAATTGCGATTATTGTCATTGTTAAATCTGTTATTGTTGTTACTGGTGTTATTTGTTTCGTTAGTGTTAAATCTGTTATTTGTGTTGTTGTTACTAGTGTTATTTGTTTCGTTGGTGTTATTGTTGTTACTGTTGTTAATGTTATTGTTGTTACTGCTGTTATTAGTGTTACTGGTGTTAGTACTAGTGTTATAATTATCGTTAGTGTTATTGCTGTTGTCAGTGCTGGTGTGTTCTGATGTCGAGTACGTGTTCCTCAGGCGCCCCGATATGTACTTCACGCACGCAGGCGTCGGAGCCACGCGGATCAGGCTGTAGTCCTGAGGCAGTGCCGAGAGGTCCAGGTGCGAGTCAAGGAGCTCCTTCATCTTCCCTGCCCTTTGCGACGCCCCGAACTCCACCGTCTTCGAGTCCAGGAAGGGCAGCGTCGCCCTTATCCACCTGTGCACGCCCGTCCTCGTCGCCTTAGCGTCCTTCGAGTCTCTGCAGACCAAGAACGTGGCCGGCATCTTCTCCTGACCTGAAAACGACTTCGCCTTCTCGCTCAGCGCCTTCAGCAACTTTTTCAGTCGCAGCTTATCCGTTTCCGTGAACAGCTCCTGCGGGTACTCCAGCTTGTCCTTATCTTCTTCGTAAACGCTCAAAAACCTCTCTCCTGTCTTCCTCTTCCTCTTCCGCTCCACTGCTCTTCTCACTTCCTCTATTTTGTACGACTTTCCCAGGCTAAGCACCTTGCCCTCAGTGTCGATTTCGTGGACGTGGAAGTCTTCCAGCAGTAGCTTCACGTACCCTTCCACTCTGTTTGGTTTTACTTGCGATATGTACTCCGAGAGCGTCCTTTCTATTCCTACGCTTACGCTCTTCGACACCATCTTTGTGCTTTGTGTTCTTTCCATTTTTCTATCTCTTATTACAAAATTCAGGTTTTTACTGCTTAGTATTACACTGTTACATGAATATGCTACTATAAATACTATAAACATTCGTTTAATTTTTCGTTTTACTTTTCTTCGATATCAGTGATGCTTGCTTCTGTCTTGATATCATCTTCTTCTCTTCCAGCCAAAACAACCCTGGATTTTTAATTTTTGCTTCTGTGTGTGGGTACCTCAGGTACATGAGCATTCTAAATGTGTCCAGCTTTTCTATTTCGTAGTCCGACAGGTGCTCGTTGATCAGCTGTTCTCTGTATGCCTTCTGGAAGGTCAGTTCTTCTGGGATCGGTTCTGATTCCGACTTTACTGCTTCGTCGTACAGGTTCTCCGGCAGGTTTTCTATTGCTTCGTGCATCTGACTCTGGATGTACAGCTCTCTTTCTCTCAGCTTTTCCTTCAGCTTATTCTTATATATTCTGTACGCTTCGTATGTTTTCTGGTACAGCTTCCTATCTTCTTCTGTATCCAGAGGCGAGAGTGGACTATATATCAAATCCAATATTTCTGATAGGCTTTCTCTATCTTTCAGCGTGTTCACTGTATCTACTACTAGATTTGGCGGTATGTATGGATAATAGCGTGTTACTCCCACTACTTCTTGCTGCTTTACCTTAGGTTTTGCCTTCGATTTTGCTGCCTTCCTCAGCGGTATTTGATCACAAACTTGTATTGTTCTAAATAGTCCTATTATTGTATTTTGTGTTATATTTATTCTCATTTCCTCCGTTTTTCAATCTCTTTGCAGCCATTTCATCTATATGGTTGCTCTATTTGATTTTTTTATTCTAAGTTATGTTTCTGGTTCCCCAGTATTTGATTCCCTATTATTTTATAAACACATTCTTATTATTTTATTTTATTTTTATTTTAATTTATTTTTTATGCTTATATATTGTGTTTAATTTTAAAATTCTACTATAGAAATTTTATTTTTCTAGTGGATCTGTTTTCTATTTTTTAAATTCACTCTTCTTTTTATTTGTTGACTTTCTATCATGGTTCCTGATAGTAATTCACTTGTTATAACTGTTTGTTCCTTTTTGATAAATTTTTTATTTTTAGGGCATTTCTCAGGAGACTGCTCTTGAGCTTGACAACTTTCTTATGGGCGATGAAGTTGGTTATTCTTTAACTCAGCTCGTTGAACTCGCTGGCCTTTCTGCTTCTATCGCAATCAACGAGATCCTTCTTTCTAAGCTTCCTCGTTCTTCCAAAAATGTTCTTGTTTGCTGTGGTCCTGGCAACAATGGCGCCGACGGTCTCGTTGTCGCTCGCCATCTTTCTGAATTCGGCTATAATGTTTCCCTTTTCTATCCTAAGCGTAAATCTGGCGATTTGTACCATGTGTGTTATTTTTATGTCAATGCCTTTCATTTCTTTTCAGAGACTCTTTGTTCTACTCAGCAGCTATTCCGTTAAGACCATCGACAATATCTGCGATTTAGATCCAGGTAATCTCCATTGTTCAACTTTACAATACTCTCAGATATATATCAATTTTTACACGGGTTTATTTTGGCACATCTTAACATACACGTTGCAAACGTACTTATGGAGCTAACATACATATTTATAGTACATACAGCTATAATACTTACACAGCTATAGTACATACGCGTAGCCATAATATGTATGTTGCAAACACAAACGTATACATCTAGCACATTTGTACCTATAATAATCATGTATTTCTAAGGTATATACCCATGTATCTAACGCACACTCGTGTGTGCTGACGTGTGTATTTATATTGAGCCGTATGTTACAGAGTTAAGGGACCACTGTGTTGTAGTAGATGCGATATTTGGGATCAGCTTCCGTGCTCCTGCTCGCGAACCCTTCCTTGGTCTCATTGAGGTTCGTTTTACCCTTCCTGAGGCTCTTTAGTATCTAACTAAGACTGGCATGCCTATAATTTCTCTGGATGTTCCTTCCGGGTGGGACGTCGACTTAGGTATCTTCCTGCTCCTCACCTTTCTTTAGGTCCTTCTTCTGATATTTGCTTGCGTCCCTTCGCTCTCATATCCCTTGGCGTTCCTAAGATGTGTGCTTCTGAGTTTTGTGGAGTCCACTTTCTTTGCGGCAGGTTTATTCCCAGGTCTGCTCTTCTCCGGTTTTCCATTAACTTGCCTTCCTTTTCCTCTTCTGACCAGTTTGTGGACATTTCTTCACACTGTATTCTCAGTCTTCTTTAGTCTACTTGTCCTTGTGCTTATTTTTTTGTTCTCTCTCCTTTCTGTCCTCCTTGTTCTTCAGCATGATCAATATTCTGAAGAATAGTTCAAACAGGTCGTAGTAGAGCAGGATTGCGTGCATCATGTAATCTTCGTCTCCGTCGCTGAAGTCCTCCAGTATTCTCTGTGTATCAATAACAATGTACCTGTAATTTTATTTGTTAATTTTTTATTCGTTATTTACTCATATCTGGTCGGCATTAATGCACAAATAGCCCTTGGCATAGGTGCTAATCGGCATCAATGTGTTCTTAATTTACTAACTATTCATACAAGTATCTAACTATACGTTTAATATCTAACTATTCATACAAGTATCTAACTATGTGTTTAGTATCTAACTATTCATACAAGTATCTAACTATTCATACAAGTATCTAACTATATGTGTTTAGTATCTACTTTTATTTCCATGATAGGATAATTCTGGGTTAACTCTTACCCTATGAAGATCACCACTCCCAACGACAGGATCACTCCGTGCGCCATCTCCGAGGCCACGAACATGTTCGCGAAGCTTGCCAGGGCCACGTACACCGCTATTGAGGCCAGCGTCGACGTGACGTACATTGTCAGGCGACTGCTCATGTACAGCGCCGCCAGCGAGAATGACGTGAAGATTCCCACTGTCGCCATCAGCGCCGTGTTCACCAGCTCTGCACATCTTTTTCTTTTAACCTCCTTACCTGGCTTCAACGCCACCACTTGCGCTATGAAGTTTTTGTGTATGATTCCTATGGTCATTGGGAATACTGTGAGTGCTGCCATCCTCTTCAGGTTAAGCTCCTAAAGGTCGTTTTTCACGTGTATGCTTACGTCTTTGTTGTATTTCGTGAACGCGATGTACACGAGTGACAGTATCAGCAGCAGTGACGCTACGAGTGGGTTGATGTGCCTCCAAGGTCCATTGATTGCCACTGTTAGGAACGTGACCAGTCCTGTGTATGCCAGCGTGTTGTAGACCTTGGTCATGTGGTATTTTTGCGCTTCTGTGATTGGCGCCGTGTTAAAGATGGTATCGAATTTAAAGGCTGAGCCTCTTGAGCAAAATCTTGCGAAGGTATCCATTTGTTTATACTGGCTTGCCCCCATGCTTCTTTCCGATCTATTTTTTGGTTGGGTTTGTTTACTTGTTATGTATATTGATTTTTTATTATATTATGGTCATTTTTATTTTGATGTGTATATTATATTCATAAAAACGACACTTGCGATTGACACAATGGGCACTTTGCTTTTGCTGCGTTTCTGAACCACCTAATTAATTCATCAGATCACTTTTATTTTATTTTGACTTATACATGTATTATTTTATTTTTACATCCATTTTATTTTTTTATACTTTTTTTTTATCATATTTACAGATCTTTATTGTTTTTTATATCAATTTTTAGACTACCTAGCTACTTGTATCTATAATTCTACGTCGTCGCATCTATTGCTGTATTTCTTGCTACTTCAATACATAAATACTTCCATACATAACCACTTGAATCAATATCTACTTCCATACATATCTGTAACCGGTTGTAGTTGTCAGTGTACCTACTGGTATCAACAACTACTTCCATACATAGCAACTCTCATACATAACTACTTAGATACACAACTACTAGTTGGCATTCTTACTTGAAGAGGCACTCCTTGTGGAACTTGTACTTGCAGACCTTGCACGCCTTCGTCGGGATCGACTGGAACTGCGCGTGGACTATCGAGTAGCAGATCGGGCACTCGTCGATCCCCTGGTAGTACTTCACCACGTTGTTGTACCACAGCAGCAGCCCCTGCGCTATTCCGCTCCTGTTCGCCTCCGAGTGCGAGTACATGACCCACTTGTGGTTCTTCTTGCTGTCGTTTGACATGAATGTCAGAGGCTCCAGCGGGAACGCCGAGGGCACCTTGATTGTGATTTTAGCGTTGATCTCGTTTTTCACGAAGAGCTTCGCCGTCACCTCCTTCTTCGTCACGTCGTGGTACACTGTGAGGTCGTTCGTCATGTTCTTCAGCGACTCCAGTTCGTGCTTGATCAGCTTCTGCGTCACTTCGTGCTTCGTGAACTTCTTAATGTTTTTCTTAACGTACGAGTTTTTGCAGTTGTTCCACATTTCCGAGACCTGCGTCGGGAATATTTTAGCTGCCTTGTAGTAGAGCATCTTAACCGTTTCGCAGAAC